>NC_134880.1:30539284-30584284 GCF_041734735.1 Babylonia areolata
GAAGGGTGGGGGAGGGGGAGGGGGCTGTGCTGCCTGCAGCGAGGAGCCTCAGTGAGTGCCATGGTGTTGCAGGGCACTCACTGCACACTGTGGTATCAGACAGCGGCAGGGGGTGACTGATCACAGTGTGCAGGCAGTCAGTCTGAGACTTGTCGTCAGTCTGCTGCCGCCCTGCCTTCTACCCATCTTTCTCCACCCCCACCCCCCACCACAACCCCCTCTCGCCCTCCCCCCCTCCCTTTCCCTGTCTGCCACTGTCTGCATGCCTGTCTGTCTGCTGTCTGTGTGTCAGTTTGTCAGCATGCCAGTCTGTCTGTTGTGTCTGTCTGTGTGTCATGCCAGTCTGTTTGTCAGTATGTCTGTATACTTGCCATGTCTGCCTCTCTGTGTGTCAGTCTGTCTGGCTGATCAACCTGCCATGACTGTTGACCTCTATGGCTCTGGCTTCACAGTCATACCAGTCGCGTCTCTCCGCCTGCCCAGTGTCTGACAACAACGTGCTTCTCAGTCTGTGTCGTCTTTGCCCGTCACCTCCGAGTTTGTGGAGCATGAAACATCCATTAATGATTCAACACAGATACGCTTTTAAAGAAATATTTTCAGGAAACTTCAAGTTGGATGTGTTCATTAGGGATTTTTTTTTTTCGGGGGCCCTATTTCATTTGACGAGGGTTTTTGGTTTTCGACTTGATATCCCCTCTCCCCCCCCCTCCCACTCACCCTCCATCCCCACGGCAATCCGCCCACCCCAACCACCGCTACCTCCCCCCTCCCCCACGCCCGCCCCCCCTTCCGTGTTCCTCCTGCTTCAACCCGGTGTCATTGTTTGTTGGGTGGAGGAGTGATGTTTAGGTTGTTTGCTGGGTGGAGGAGTGATGTTTAGGTTGTTTTCTTTGGGTGAGGGGTGAGCGCAGTGACGCCTCCTCGAGTAACTGAAGTGAACTGGGTGGGGACATGCGGGGCGGGGGAGGGAGGAGGGGGGGACTGGGAGGGGGAAGTGGGGCTGCTTATCATAGACTGTGATAAGATTCAGAATTATTAAATTGCTGAGGCCTCTGGCCCAATACTATAGGGGTGACAATTTCTTCCTCTCAGATAACCTGCCATTTTTGCTTAATTTTATCAACATAGCTTTGTAAGGGTTAGGGTAGTGCTCTATGCACACATACCGCAGCCTTTTTGCTCAAATGCTCATTCGAAATTGATATATTAGCCTGAAGAGTAAAATTCAAATGAATATTGACGGTTGACGATGATATTTTGTTAAGAATTAAATCATCTTGGAGAGCTTCATGGACAAATAAAAAACGAAGAAAGTGGGTTTCAGCTTCAGTACATATTTCATGTCTTGCTTTGATTTTGATTTTCTCAAAAAAAATGGACAGTTATGATTGTCTCCATACACTGTGACGTGTGTGTGTGTGTGTGTGTGTGTGCCGTACTCATACATCGTCTGGAGGAGAGGACCATGGGTAGTTATCACGGCATCCAGACAGGCGAACATCCATGTGTCAGAAGACAACATGCTGAAGCCATTTTCTGGGCACGCCGACATTCCGAGCACTGGGAGGGAGGGAGGTGATGCATGGAGCTGACATTGCCGGATTCACGCTACAAAGTGTGTTCTCCTGACATCAGCACCCAAACACACATGCTCTTCAAAACCTTTGTTTGTTCCTTGTTCCTGTGTGTGTGTGTGTGTGTGTGTGTGTGTGTGTGTGTGTGTGTGTGCGTGCGTGCTAAGCTGTGCTCCGCTCATCCTCACTATCTCTTTGAAGTACCTGCAGTGATTCATCACACACACACACACACACTCACGCACACATGCACGCATGCACGAACACACACACGTACGCGCGCGCGCGCATACACACACACACACACACACACACACACACACACACACACTCACTCACTCACTCACACCACACACTTGATCTGATATTCAAGGGAATCCAGCAACGTTTGCTAGGATGGAGAGCAGTGTGAGAGGATGGGATGGAATTGAAAAGTGGGGTTTAGGGAATGGAGAGGGGTAGTGGCACACGAACACACACACACACACACACACACACACACACACACACACACACACACACACACAGAGGCAGAGATAGTGTCATTGCAAATGAGTGGCTGGCGGAGCGTGTCTTTGCATTGTGTGTGTGTTTGATGACGGTGTGCGAGTGTCACTTTCTCCTCTTCATTAATATGATGGGGTCATATGATCACACGCACGCACGCACGCTCGCACGCGTGCAAGCATACATGCGCGCACACCACATGCACACACACACACACACACACACACACACACACACACACACACACACACACACACATACACACACTCAATTATCATATGTATATTCGTTGTTGTATTGCGTAAACAAATGACACCGCCATGACTTCCGCCTTGTGTGTGTTGTCCTCTTGAAGTTGAAGTGGTGTGTGATTGCCATCAGCTGTGGCCTCACTCACCAAGGACCATGTGTACAGTGTTGAAGGGCCCCCCACTCTGTGTGCTCGGGCTACAGTTTGCTGACACGAGGGAGGGGTCTTAAGCCACCATCACAAAGACCACGATCATTGTGCCTATATAGAAGTTCACATTGCTCTGCATTGGTAAATTGTTCACATTGCTTTGTACCAGCTTGGGTAATGTCATTCCTTTGTGCTGTTTCCCACAACACGAGGCAGACCGACACACTGACGTAGTTTGTAAACAATATTAGTTTACTGGGTTTTGTTTGTTTGTTTTGTTGTTAATTTCTTTTAAAATCAGAATTGTGTTTATGTGCAAGGAAGCCAGAGATAGACTTTATACTAACACAGCTGCTGATGGATGATACTGATGGACAATGCTGATTACAGTTCTTGAAATGTGTGTAGTGTTGTCTGTATGAACAAGTCCGACATAGACTGGATTGGTGGTGATCAGGTTTGAATGCCTTGATCCTTGCACACTGGCCTTCCTAGTGGTTCTCGGTTCATGTCTTCATGATGGTTCTTTGAGGTAGATGTTTTAATGGATTATATGTGTAGTTATTCCTGGTTGGCTTGATTGACAATCATTAGATGTGCAGTTATTCCTGGTTGCCTTGGTTCTGGTGAGTGGCTAGTAGTGCTTGCAGACAGCCATCCTGTAAACGAAAGTGAGGATTGTTTATTGTTCTGGGTTGTGGAGTGGCGTCAGTGTTTTAGGAGAATGACGCCTGGCTTTGGGAACCTGGAAACATCTTATGATGGGACTGTAGCCACCCAAGTTGTCAGGGAAACAGCCCGGGATGTGGTGGTTCTCTGGCAAGAAGGGGGACGTAATTTGCAGTCCATGGAATAGCAGAAACGTTGGTGGTATCCCAGAAACGACGGTACATTTTGTATGGCCACGCATTCGTGTGGGAAGAAGTATTGGGGTGGCCCTTTTTCTTCCACCCGGTTGTATACTTGTTTGTTGATCATGTCGTGGGGTTGCGGCTGCACGCAGTCATTGTACTGACTGATGGGTTCCATCCAGGACATGATCATTGTAGTGGACCTCATGTGGCGTGACACTCCCAGTAAGCAGGACATCATCATTGTAGTGGACCTCTCCCAGTAAGCAGGACATGATCATTGTAGTGGACCTCATGGGGCGTGACACTCCCAGTAAGCAGGACATGATCATTGTAGTGGACCTCATGGGGGGTGACACTCCCAGTAAGCAGGACATGATCATTGTAGTGGACCTCATGGGGGGTGACACTCCCAGTAAGCAGGACATGATCATTGTAGTGGACCTAATGTGGCGTGACACTCCCAGTAAGCAGGCGGTGTGTAGATGTATTCATTATGTATACAACAAACCCCAGCCAGCCCCCACACAGAAAAGGCGATGATCCATGTTTTACGAACAGCCAGTTGCAAACAGTAAATCGGATTAGGTAGGGAACGGCTCGCAGCTCTAACAGCTTCTCCAAATGGTTGACTAATGTCTCCAAGCCCCTGTAGTTCTGCGCTGGTGGCATTTGTGTGGGCAGTGGCGGTAATGGTAATTAGCGGGAACGGCATCGATTGGCAGTGGCTGGGGGGTTGGGGGGGGGAGGGGAGGGGGACAGGACGTGTGTTGTGTAAAGACGATTAAGGCCCCGCATACACCACGCTTCTTCATCCGATTAGCACTCTGTGTGCTTACAGAAGATTTTAAGGATGCGGGAAGATGGAACTGATGATCGATTTTTTTCTCGATCTGGTGATATTGTGTGGTGTCGCGGGCAGCAGAGGACGACGTGGTGATGAATCACCTGTCTGCAGGGACAGTTCCGTTACAGTGGCCTGTCATGTCACCAGTCCTCACTGCTGCTGTCTGCTTGTCAGATCTTGGAAAGCGTGTGATAGTTACTATATTCAGTTTCTGTACACACACACACACACACACACACACACACACACACACGCACACACACACACACACACACACACACACACACACACACACACACACACACACGCACACACACACAGACACACATAACTTCTCTCTCTCTCTCTCTCTGTCTGTCTGTCTCCCTCCCACTCCCCATGTCTAAATCCTTTCCCTCCTTTCACTCTGTAGTCGCCCCTCCTTCCGTTTTTTTTTTTTTTTAATTCGCTCACTTGCTCTGCACCCGCCCTCCTTCGATCTATATAGCTTTATTCCAAGCAACGTGACATCTTAATGTAGCAACACGGAAATCGTTGCCTTCTGCTTTGCTGCTCTTCCGTTTTGTGGATAGAGCGCCACACGGGAATAAAACAAACTGTCGGTTTGGGTCACACACACACACACACACACACACACACACACACACACACACACACACACACACACACAAACACACAGAGAGATAGCAGAGAGATAGCAAAGAGGACAGGGCGAGTCGTTTCTCATCGATTCCGCTTGATTGTGGCACTGGCTGTGGCAGCCTCCAAGGGCCCACCCTCCCTCATCCCTTTCCGTACTGTTGGATGTTGCTACCTCTGCCCTTTGGCCCATGGGTCAGTCAGCCCCTTGCTGTGCTTCTCTTCTGGAGGGATGAGATATATTAAAGTCCCCGGAGGAAAGCCAGAGGCTTCAATATTTAGAAAACCTGCTGACGTTTTATGTACACACACACACACACACTCTCACACATACTTACGGATGCGCACGAACTCGATCACGATGGAACACACACTCTCTCTCTCTCTCTCTCTCTCTCTCTCTCTCTCTCTCTCTCTCACTCGCCCGAGTCGCTAACTCAAACATAGACAACTACGCGCACGGACACACACACACACACACACACACACACACACACACACACACACACACACCATCTATGTATCTATGTCTCTCTCTCTCTCTCTCTCTCTCTCTCTATATATATATATATATATATAGAGAGAGAGAGAGAGAGAGAGAGAGAGAGAGAGGGGGGGGGGGTATGAATGCACACCCGCATAGTTTTTGACGCATTCATTCACGCGCTCAGAGTGAGAGAGAGGAACGGACAGACGGACAGGAGATGAACAGACAGACAGACACAGAGACAGGTCGATATCGATGGCAGTCAGTGTGCCCTCACCGATAAGGACAGAAGCCAGCAGAGCGTCAGGCAGACGGCGATGTGACGATGTCGTAGATGGGGAGGGAGAGAGGGAGGGAGGAAGGTGGCTGGGGAGGGGGATGGCGACGGGCAGACGACTAAACGACGACGCCACCCAAGACAGCGGCAGTACTGTGGAAAGCGAGCCGAGTCACTGAGTGGAGTGAAGTCCAGGGAAAATAGGACACAAGTGGCTCCACGTTTTCCAGGACCTATTGATTTTTGTCGAGCTAACTGTCCAGCTAATCGGGTTATGGTCCTTGCTGTGTAGATTGCTTCCCTTTGCCTTTTCACACCATGCGCCCCCCAGTCTGTCGTCTGCTAGCGTGTAGCGAGTTGTTCTGTGGGGGGAGGGGGGGGGGGGGTAGGGGGTATACGTAAAAATTGGAGTTTCAGGTGATTTCACTTGCCAGATGTGTGAATACATATCCAGCTCTGCCGAGCGAAGAAGCTCTCAATAATTTACGGTTTGATCTCATCGAACTTCACGGCGGTGTGAGACAGTCCAATGCACTGCCTGGTAATGATATTTAGTCGGTCCGTGTTGACGCCAGGTTTTCAGCCTCGTCTGGAACCCGTCGCGCTCTGTCTTCATCGTTTTTAAACAACAGAGGGTGGTCATTTGTCAGCGGTTCTAGCACTGTCAGTGGAATGTCTGAATAATGATAATAACAATTATGATAATACTGCTACTAATAAAATAATATAATGATAATAATAATAATAATGTACATTTATATATCGCCCTCTCTCTTTAAGAGCTCAGGGCGCTTTACATGAAAGAAAAATATTACAAGGTACATAAATCATTCATGACCATTCTTTCTCAACCCCCCCCCCTCCAACACACACACACTGTCTCTCTCTCTCTCTCCCTTTCCCACTCTTCATGCATACAAAGTGAGCTGACATGGGTAGTGTTGGGAGAACAAGGAAGCTGAGAGTATTTTATAGATAGGTTTTTAAAAGATGAGTTTTTAGTGATGAGCGAAAAGCAATCAGAATCAGATGCACGGATATGATGAGGAAGGTTGTTCCAGATATGAGGAGCAGCAAAGAAGAAAGAACGTTCACTATAGGTTCTTGTATTGACACAAGGAAGTTTCAAAAGGTAACAGTCTGAGGAAGAGCGGAGATTTCTTGCGGGAGTGTAAACACTGATAAGGTCAGAAAGATATGTAGGTCCTGCGGAGTGGAAAGCAGAACAGCAAAGACACACAACTTTGTTTTTAATTCTTGCTTCAATGGGGAACCAGTGTAGAGTGCGGAGGTGAGGAGAAATGTGATCGTGGGACTCTGAGAGTCAGACGGGCAGCATTGTTTTGAAGTTTTTGAATTCGCTGAAGAATGTTATGTGGACAGCCAATGAGAAGAGAATTACAGTAGTCGATTCATGATAGCACAAAAGCAGTAATAAGAAGAGTTTTAGTAGTTTCAGCAGAAAGATACTGACGGATAGAGTTGATGCGACGAAGTTCACAATTGACAACGCGCATCAGATTTACTACCTGAGCATGCATGCTGAGGTTTGAGTTAAGAATGACTCCAAGGTTCCTTGCTGAATTAGAAAACTGAACTGTGGCATCACCAACCACAATAGAGGCAGGTAAAGAAGTAGATGTGAACATTCTTGCAGAGGAAATAATCATAAGAAAAGACATCAAAATGACTAACGTTCCATCGGTAAAAATACTGTCACACTTACAAGTACGAAATCACTAACTCATACGTAGGCAAACATTCAACACCAGAGCTATTCCATCAAGCACATAAGGCGACGAGAGTTAACTCTTATTTTTTCAATCAGAATGAGGCAGAGTGTAGCGTTAATTGTCTGACAGCTGACAGAAATCTACACTGTAGTTTTGTCAAAACTGCTGGAGTTTGAAACAGTGTCTGAAATATGGCGGCCCGAAACGTAAAATGAATAAACGTTCATGAAACAAATTTAAACTGGCGATGCTGTAAGTTTCAGTAACAATGAGTTGTTAAATACTGCTTGACTGGGGATGTTGTTTGCTTTAAGTACACTAGAAATGGATTTTCTCACGGGTCTATTTATTACTCGACTGTTTCTTTCACTTCTGGATGCAAATACTTTGAATTCACACGAACGCAAACTGCTTGTTTGAGAAGTCATGATGATGAAAAAAGTGGCATTGGTTATTGTCGTGGACATTTAACGAGATTCCACACACAGGCCCTTAGCGGTGGTGTGGTTGACAGTATGGTACATTGGTACGTCAAGGTTTTGTGACCACACTGTCCAAGGTTGTATGACTGATATTGATAACAGCAGCGAATGTGTAATTGTTTTCACTGTTGACCATTACACAGCGGTAGTGACTGTTGGATTATCTTACGTACCTCAGGGTCGAACTGCGAATGCTTAACGGACAAGTCAGCAATCTAGCAATGGAACTACATGGGTGTGTGCTTGGGAGGGGACGCATTCCTCGGAGAGTGGTTTGTGATTTGTTTGAATCTACATTTACCCAACATTGTTGACTGAATTACTTGAGCTGGAGACAGGCTGGGACACTTGCTGACGACAGTGAATGTCCACTCTTGGAGAGGGGCTCGTTGAGTCTTTGAGGCTGACGACAGTTATTATCCACACTCAGGAAGACCCCTCGGACTGCTTAACGCCAGGCCCAGTGAGACGCCAGTTACAGAAAGGAAACAGATGGAGGGCCGTGCGACAAGAGCAATTTCCTTGTCCACTCCTCTAGCGCTGCGGCCATTATTGACAAGTGACCACCCGGCAGTCTGGACCGCAGTCTGCCAGGACGACAGGCTTAGGGCTGTGCAGCTGGGAGCGGAGTCCACGTTGACAAGTGTTCTTGATTTATGTTCTCTCCATGCTGGATACTCTTGTTCTGTGGGCTTTTTATTTTTCAAGGATTAAACCAAACTGAATTGAAGGGAACTGGGGTTGCGCATCTGATTCGCACAAAGACAACCCGAAAGCAACGAAAGCGGAGTGGTGAAAGCCATATGGTTTTAGATAGGTCATTCCTGACAAAACGTTCGCTTCCACGTCTGAGGCTTGAAACGTCTGAGAGGATCAGGATGGACCTCCCCCTCTTCCAGTGAGTGAGTGGATTTAGCCGGCAGCTGTTAAGCTGATGACGGCTAAAACACGTTAGATGACAAGTCGGAAATGAAATATGTAATAGGTATAGAACAAGAAACCATGGGTAATAACACTGTCTTCTTACAATTAGTAAAGCAATCTGCATTTCCTTAAACATCCTGATTAGGAATGGTTTATTCGTTTAGTAATGGAGTTAGAGTGGAGAGAGAGGGAGAGCGAGAGATAATTTGTCAGTTCAAAAGACTAAACGATATTTCAGTTAAGTTTTTTCATCTTCTTGCCCAGGACTTCACCTTTTCGAACTACAAACCTTCACAATACCAAGACCCTACCTTGCATTGAACAATTTGACCTTAAGGGCGCAAGCTAAGAAATCATTAAACTAAACTCTACCTGTTGTTGTCATTTTTGTTGTTCATCAGCATCATCACCATCATGAACATCATCTTCTTCTTAGCAGTAGTAGTAGTCGCAGTCGTAGTAGTCGCAGAAGTAGCAGTTGTAGTAATAGCAGTAACAGGTTCTCATGAGGAAGTTAGAAAGCCAAACTGTCTGAATGTTCCCGCTGTCTGACGTGGGTTTGTGCTGTGTTTCAGGCTGCAAGATCAAGGAGCTGAGGGCCCGCACCCAGACATACATCCGCACGCCCACCCGCCTGGAGCCGCCCATCTTCACCGTGACGGGGGTGAAGGACAAGGTGGAGGCTGCCGCCGAGGAGATCCGTCAGATGGCGGACCACTTCACGGGCATCCGGGACTCGAGGCGGCCCCGGCCCAACAACCCCAACGAAGTGCACATCAAGGTGCCCATCAACACCAACCTGGTGGGCCTGGTGGTCGGCACGCGGGGCGTGACAGTGAAGAAGATCCAGGAGGAGAGCGGCGCCTACATCGTGACGCCCAACAGGAACGAAAACGAGAACCAGGTGTCCGTCTTCTCCATTCGGGGCCAGCCCCATGAGGTGAAGAAGGCGGAGCGCATGATCATCGACCACATCAGAGCCCGCATCGTCCCCAAAGAAGGCAGTGACAATAACAACAACCAGAAACCGGACTCCAATCGCCGATCTCCGCGGATGATCCAGGGCAGCAAGCCACCCTCGCCAGACGCCCACATAGCGTGTGCAGGAGCCCAGCAGGCAGCCCCTCACCCCACCAATGGCTTCGCCGCAGGCAACACGGACCAGCTGCCGTCTATGGGCAGCGCCGTCAACGGGCCGGGCAGTAGCGGTGGCTTTGCTGCTCACCCCGAGAACGGCTACGGCGCCCACAACGGCTTCAGCAGTCGGACGTCCCACACCAGCGCCGCCACGCCCATGCTGAACGGCTTTGGCAACGACCAGGGCGACAGCAGTGTGCCGCCAGACAGACGCTATGACGGCCCCATGAACTTTCTTCACAACCGAGGCGGTAGTGGCGCTGCTCCCTCAAACAACCCCCACTCTAGGACCAACGGCCGTGTCAGCAATGGCATCAACTCAGACATGGGCAATGTTTTTGGCAGCAACAAGACCTCAGGATTCAGCGGGTTTGGCCCAGGTCTAAACAGCAACGTGTTCAGCAGCGGCAGCAGCAACAGCAGTCTGGCACTGGGTAGTAACGTGAATTCCAGATTCAGCACCTCCAATAGATCCCCGGAAAGATGGAGTGGCCATGATCTGAGGAGCACCTCAGTGACCTCTTACTATGGCGACAGGAGGAACGGCGTCCCCGACAAGCCCCGTGGCTTCAGCAGCTCGGCCAGTAGTGGAGTGATGAACGGATGGAGCAGCGGCGTCAGCGACAGGAACGGCGTGTTCAGCCAGGCCATGAACGGCCCCCTGCCCGCCGCCATCAACGCTGCAGCCAGCTTCTCCAGCCGGGACAACAGCGGGGTTGGCCAAGGCATCAACGGTGGAATGAACACTGACATGTATTCAAGACGGATGAACGGTGCCAGTTACAACGGTGGTGCCAGTTACAATGGCGCTGGTTACAGCGGTACCAGTTTTAGCGCTGCATCGTTTACCGGCAGCGTGCTGAATGGTACCAGCAATTCCCACCTTCCGTTCAACATGGCTCCAGGCTCGGGCCGGCGTGGCAGTGATGGGCTCGGGGAAGAGTGGAACATGTACCGAGGCAACAACCTCTTCGCCACCTCCCGTGGCTTTGGAAGGGTGGCTGGTGAAGATTACTACCCCGATATGATGAGCTCCTCGGGAGGTCTGTTGCCTGCTTTCAACAACATGGGTCCCGTGGCGTCAGGCCTGGCTGATCTGGAAGGTTCCAGTCTGGATTCCACCTTTTCCCCCTTCACCACGGCCATGAGCTTCGGCCCAACAGGCCTGGCCACCACCACTTCCTTCCAGGCCGACACCTCCGTGTCCCTGACGTCAGCCTTCTCGGGCTCCATGCTGGCGGGCCCCCTGCCCTCCGTGCCTGCCGACCCTTGGACCTCCCTCCCCAACGGACACGCCTTCCCGGAACCCGCCAGCGCCAAGCCACAGCCAGAAGTGGACAGCCTGGTGATGGAGCTGAACGATGCCTTCAACGATCTGTTCAACTTTCGTCTAGACAGCCTGCCCGCGCCCAAGGCGGTGGAGAACGGACATCCAGAGAATGGCGCTGACAGCCAAGAAGCAGAAAAGGAAGCCAAGGAGGAGAAGGAAGAGGAGGAGAAGGAGGAAAGAGCGCACAAGGAGCAGCAGGAGGACGAGGAGGAGAAAGACAAGTCATCGTAAACCACTCTATGCAGCCATGTCCACATCCGGGTGCTCTCATAGGACCCAACCATACACCCCCACCCCCACCAAACCTGCACCCAAGCCATCAGTTTCATTAACATGTTTGCTTTGATCTTGATCTTCTTTCTTCCACGCCCTCTGGCCTCCTCCTCCCTCTCACTGTCACCCTGACAGGTGGACGACAGAAGGCAGGGTGAATGGGAAGCGACCGAGTTCCCAGTTGACTGTGCTTCCTTTTTATTTCGAACTAGCAAGAGAAACCAGCACCCTGTCTTCCAGTCCGTGTCAATCTCCACTCCAACCATGCTGGAAAACGTTTCTGTATTGCTTCTTCGTAGGCATCTGTTGGACCAGTGTGGTCCCTAGCCTAGCCCATTGAAGTTGTATGAAAGCTGTGTTTGTGTCTTGTGTTCTTTTTATTGAAACCCAACTCTTGCGGTTTGTGGAACCATTATTTTATTTCCCAGACTGTTTAAGTAAAATCAAAAGCATAGCCCACGGAATTGTGAGGTGTTTATGAAGAAAGAAATCCGGAACGTCAAGTATAACTGAATGCCTGTTTGATGCCTGTTTGTCGACTTCTTCCAAACGAACAGCAAACCCGTAGACCTGTAAAGTTGTGGTGATGATTTCTCTGAAAGAAAAATGTCTGATTTTTTTGCTTGGAGAGACAGAAAAATGATGAATCACAATATCAGAAAAAAGGATCATATGAATCAATACATTTCTCAATTAAACTGCACCACGCACGACACTACACGAAAGCACGTGTAGTTATAAAGAACAGGAGCGTCTAGTTCAAGAATTGCTCAGCAGAATTGGCGGTGGACCTGTACGACATTCCTCTGCTCATCTACTGTCAGGTGGCCTATAGGCTCTCTGGACGCCGATCAAAGAGACTGTTTTCGGAATTAATTTTGAAGGCGAAATCTTTTTCCCCTTGTCTCGTAAAGCCTTTTTGGCGTTTTGCACGATGTCAGGTGACCCTGACACTTTGTCGAATATTGAAGGGACCATACTCAACTCAATATAATTTTTGAAACACTCATGAACAGTTCAGTACTGACTGCTTCAAGGATTGAAGGAGTGAATGTTTTGAGCAATACCTGATCCAAAAGTAACAATTTATAGAATGTATTATTTACTATTAGAAAGTCTTCTTTTCACAAGGAGTTACCGTTTATTCCATATATGCAAACAGTGATTACTATGTACCATATGTATCATGGAACATTGAAACTAGTGTGTTCAAAGCTTTACTGATGACATGAAAAAAAATCACTTTATAAATGTCTGTAATATTAACTTTCTATGTTATGTTTGATATTTCTACATGTTTATATTAAACTGCACAGCTAAAATATGGGTTGTTGTGTATAAAAAAAAGGGGGGTGGGGAACTGTTATGGTTATATATGAAGAAATATATAAATAAGCAGATCAGTAGAGACTTGTGACTTTTTTTTCTAGATACGACTTGCGCTTAGAAACAAAAACTGCGAAAAAAATCAGGTGGTTCAGCAACACTGCACTTAACTGAATATTGCAGAATTCCTTGATTGTTGCATTTTGAGCTGTAGCAGCTCAGATTAAGTCATGGTTGAATTTTAAGTTGTGATAACTTTAGTTAAACGAACCGTGGTATAAAACCAGTTGTGTCAGGTGCCTGTTTGGCTGATTCATAGGAAATAATGATTGCCAGATTGAAGAAAAAGTTTGTTTTTACACTTCCCTTTGATGCTTTTCTCTACAGTTTGATTGTGTGCAAATTGTGTACACTGGAAAAGTACAATTTTTATTTTAAGATTTGAAAAGCTCCCAAAGACCACAGTGTCAAACTGCACACTAAAGAAACGAAGAAAACAGCCGTGACAATATTTTATGTATTTTTCAATGACATGTTACAGAAAAAGTCTTATCAACAATTAAATGTTGTTAATAAGTATAGGTTTATTTTACTGTACCTTCAACATGTTTACAGATGTTGGAAAGTGTTGTGATACAGGCCGGCCCGTGTCATCATTTCAGTGTTATTGTGCATGAGTTAGAACTCACAACTCAAAACAGAGACAGTTAGCACACTGTAACTTGTGTTCTTTCCCATTCAGTATCGATCACATTACTCAGCAGCTGATAATGTAAGTGATGTATGTTCTTGACACGGGCATTGTCTATGTCGGAATGAATTACTCCTCTTTTATTTGAGCAAGATTCATCAGTCAATAGGTTAAGCACTTAGATAAAATGTATAATAGTATCATGAAATGTTGCAAGAAGAGTAGATATCACAGTTATCTCTCATGATAAACACACGAATGTGTGCGCGCATGTTTTATTTTATGTTTTTTTAGTGTGTTTGTGTGTGTGTGTGTGTGTGTGTGTGTGTGTGTGTGTGTGTGAAAGAGAAATGTTTGCAAGCATGTTTGCCATTGCACAAGTGTTCAGGTCTTATGTGTGCATGTGTTTGAGAGTCTGTCATCCCTCTGTTTCATTTTGTTTTATTACTTGAAATGCTGTGATGGATCGAGCTCGCAACTTTCTTATAAACTCCGAAGTGAGAAAACTGATTAGCAACGGAAAGAGTTATGGGACAACTTTAGGAGAATGAAAATATAATTTCCATTATTAAAGGGGAGCTTGAGGAACGTTTATTTCAAAAGCTGATCTGAATTTGAATTCTGGACAGATTTTGTCCAAATTCTTTTTTTGTAACTGCTAGAACACTGTAAAATAAACAATCTGGCGATTGACAACTGGAATTTATATAGATAATTTAGATATATCTTTATTTCAAACATTCCATTTGATATTCTGTGAAAATCGCTAAATGCTATGTCGATGCACTGGATTAAGCAGGGATACTGAATGATCGGGGCAATGAATATTTATTTAAAGAGAACACACTATAATATGATGCAATTTAGCCTGTAGGTTTTCTGTGTTCATTTTTATTTTTGTGATATAAATTCGTTATTTTATTCAGAATACAAGTACCAATATTTAAAGAAAAAGTATTAGCAAAGTACAACATAGAAGTTCTATTCAGCAATAATATAATTTTGATTAAAAAAAAAAGCCATATTCAGCCGATTAGATTTTTATCACCAAACCATTTTACTCTGGTAACCACCCATAAGTCAAACTCCCCCTCTCTCTCCCTCTCTCGTTTGCTTGTTTTTCTTGATATTCCACGTATGCCTTTGTAAACGGTTACTCATTATGTGATGGTTTAAATACATTTAAAATCTGTTTCTCTTGTTTGCATCCGCAGTTGTTTGGGTGATTATGGTTACGTTTGTAACTTCATTCTGTGGACACAGTTGGAAAATGTCCTGAACTGTTATGGAGTTATGACGAGACAGACAACAGCCTTGACGGCCTGAGGATGGAATATTACATGTATATCCAAATGAGCAGAGCAAATGATTTTTTTTCTTTGTTGTATTGATATTTTGTTTGATTACCACGAAGAAATAACAAAAAAAACAACCCACCCCACCCCTAAAACTGCAAGAGAACTTGATGTATAAATGGCAGATATTCAGTGCAAATAAATGTTCAGGCATGGGGGGCGATGTTTTGCATAATTATTGATCAGCATTTCATAAAAAGAGAACAGAATCAAATTACGTGGGTGATATTTTTTTAATGAACATAAAACGTTTTAATTTTGTTTTGTGCTTCGCATCGTCATGAATGAAATGGGTAAGATGGGGCGGGAAGAGAAGACATTCTCAAGTTGGACCCCATGCCTGGTAATACAATGTTCTGTTGTGTGAATACTGTATGATATGAATGTGGTTTTGTTGGGGTTATCTTTGACTGCAGTATTCAAGAAAAGCTCCAGCACGCATAATGAGATTTATGTGTACATGATTTCTAGTCTTGAAAGTGTATTTTGTGTTCGTTCTTTTCGCTGTATCTTATCTGTGAGGCCGTACATGGTGGTGTGTTTCTGTTCGTTGTGGACAAGCACAAACCAGGGGGAAAGAAGGGACACGTTTTCATTTTGGCTTGCTTTCGGTGACCGTTCAAAAGCTCTTTCGTGCATAAAGTCAAAGCTCTCTGGGGGAATGCATAGTTTATTCCTAATGAGCATGTCCCGCGAATCACGGAAGGTGACAGCACCAGAACTGCTTAACATGGGCAGCTGGGAACAAGCCAGGACAGGAACATGCTCCTCCTTTCCACCTGCCTTTTGGCCCATTCTGTGTGTGGTCACTGTGTGTGGTCACTGGCTCTGCAGGGGGAAGATGGGGGGCTTCTGAAATAGTTCCAGTAGCTTTTTACTATGTGTTTCATTTCGTTTTTTCTCTACGTTTTAGCCGCTCGGCGTGTTTAATGTTGACACGGTTATGTACTTAATAACATATCTTTTTTCGTATATTGTGTAATTCTGTCAGTGCGTTATTGTGAAGAGGCGTGCCTCCACTGACTTGGTGTCAGTCCTGTGTTGAATCATGTATCTGTTGATGACGTGTCTTGTGCTGTCGTCACGATCCTTTAGACGAGCATGTCTTTGGTCAATGGCGGATGCATAATTTTGATTCTCTCACTAAGAAAAAACTTACTCGTATGTGGCTTATTTTGATTTCCCCCTTGGATATGTTTTAAGGTTCCTGTTGTTTCTGACACTCATAAACTTACAGAATGGTTCTTAGTGTAATTTCCTGGACAGTCTCTGTTGACTTCAGTTGATCTCGTGCAGTTTCCCCGCTATGAGTTATGGGAAAGTGGATGTTTCAGTACATCTGTTGTCATTTCCGGTTTTGAAAGGAAAGCATACCCCCTTCACTGCCTCCCACCCTCTCCACCCTCTTTCTCTCCGCCTCAACCCTAAGGAAAACTGTAATAAATGAATAAAGTAAATGAATGATTTAATGAATAGCTAAAATGCCTCCCCCCTACCCCCATTAAAAAGTAATAAATGAATAAAGTCAATAGATACCTCAATGCTGAAATAAAGAAATAAAATGCTTAGCTGGCTGTTCTTTTACTCTGTATCGAATCTTCTCTTGATCGCCTACTTTCAGACTGTCAGTTTGGACAGGTCCTGGCCGTTCCATCCCCTGTCGTGTGATTGATGTGTTCAGGGGAGACACCCACGCCCACCCGGCCGCTCCCAGCCTTCATTTCTTCTCCACAATTATCTGCACAGTCTTATGTCCGCTGTCAACAGGAAGAAACAAAAACAAGAGGAAACCCCCAGCAGTTTGTTTAATGGCTGTGACTGTCGTTCTTCTCGCTCATGTGAGAGCAAATTCTATTGATCTCTCTCTGCCTACCACATAAAATTTTTCAATAGCTGACGATCTTTTGAAAACACTTTTCCCTTTATTTGTTTGAGTTTTGATTTGCTTAGGTAGTTGGCACCAGAAGCTGAGGACTGCAGCCAGAGGCTGTTCATACGACCGAGGAAGTGAAGTGCTAGGACTGTGTGGCCAGGTGTCGGTGGGCACGTGCTGCCCGGGATGTGTCGTGATCCTCTTGATGTCCACGGCACTATGGACCTGACAGCCCACTCCTCTGTTCACCTTTTGTTTTTATTATATGCCGGTTGATTGTTCTGTTTGCGTCTGTGAAGACTGGGACCCGTGATACTGTACTGCTCGATGCTCTGTTTGGGACTTCCTTCCCACCTCTGTTTGGCAGGCTGGCGGTTCATTGACTTCCTCCTGGTAGACTGTCGTTCAGGGAGACACCCTGCGATGTGGACATGGCGGAGGGGGCTGTTCAGGGGGTTATATATCTGGCCAGGTGTGGGCGACTTCTGTTGTCACGTGACCACATGGCACGCCACCCCGTGTGGAGGCATTGGACAGATCCCAAGCCTCGTTCTGGCCACCACATGAACACCACTTTCCCTTGACCTAGAAACTTTTAACGGGATCGCGTTTTCTACTAGAATGTGTATTTGTGTACAGTTTGCAACGATATGTTTGTATAAAATCTTGATGTATCAACATATACTTCTGCCACATTGGTATTTAAAGCCCCACTCATAACCTGCCCTTACCCCCCACCTGCACTTACATCTGGGTTACAGCATGGCGTTTGTAGCAATCCTAATTGCCGTCCTCTTTTGTTCTTTTCGTCTTTTTCTACATTGTGCACCTATACCATATTCTGTCAATTCATCACTAGTTTGTTTTCATGTCGGATATATTGCGTTCCAAACTATAATTACGCATAATCGTTAAACTTTGTTGCTTCCCCCCCCCCCCTTTCCTGAATACCCACAGCTCCTGTCAGTGATGGCCTGACCGTCACTTTTCGGCGTTCGGATCTGTGGGAATTACAGCTATCACAACAAAACTCTTTTTCTTCTAGTGTACATTTCAGTCTCTTCCTTGTTCTGCCTGTGTAGCTGCCCCGTCTTGACCCGAACCACAAGCTTGTGATCCCCTTCCCCCGCACAAGGCTTCAGCTCTGGCTCTGACCACGGCGCTCCAAAGTAAACACCCACCAGGTCGCCCTCCACTCACAACATGGCGAAGCTCAGATTGTCTTTCACTTGGAGTATCAGATGTCAGGGGCATGAAGTCCAGCCCAGCTGTAGACTGTTCCTGTTCTGCCATCAGGAGCGTTCGCCGACTTGATCATCTCTTAAGCCTCTGCTTCACCAGCTTGTGATTTGGGTCCAACCTACTTAGAAACCTATCCCCAAAGAAATTATTATATTGACTTTGTTAAATTATTATAATATCTGTGTGACAAAACTGCAATGTATATGCGCAAAAAAGAAGTATTATACTGATAAATTAAAAAAAAAGAAATTATTTTATTATTTTATATTGGTTCATTGTAAAGAGTACAGTAATGTTGTGTGCAGAAGAGAAGCTAATGTGTTCAGAAAAAGAGGAATTATCTTTGCCATGAAATTATTTATGACATTTGATTTTTGTCAAAGAGTAACTATGTTCAACAAATTATGGGTTTCAGCAGCAAAAAGGTATATAATATATATTATATCTAAATCTATATGATTTGTTCAATAAGATACCTATGTGCTGTTGCTCTGTCGTGATGTTAGTTGTCACAATGCGACTTATGCAAATTTACTTACCGTTGGTTTGAAGTGTTGACTGAGTTGTCAGAGCTGTGTATGTTTGTCACGGTGTATGACTGTACTTTGTGATGGACAGTTGATTGATTTCCCTTGATCGGTGATTGGTGACGTTGAACACGTGATGTTCACGAGCTGCATGACCTTAACTGAGTGATGTTCATAAACTGCCGATGATGACATTGAAAAGGAGAGGTTCACAAAACGGCAGTGTTCATGTTCAAGGTGGTGGATGGAGGATTATTGGCAAAACAATGGGGTGACATCAACATGGAGAATGAATTTTTTTAACGTAATTTCGAGAGATAGTGTGAAAAGTTTTATAATGATTGCGATCAATTTGCGTCTCGGTTCCAGAGACGAAGAATGTATGATTCTGTATCTTTGTCTATCTGTCTGTCTGTCTCTGTCTGTCTGTTTGTCTCTGTATGTCTCTCTCTCTCTCTCTCTCTCTCTCTCTCTCTTTTGCTCTGTAGCTTTGATTGAAATGGAAGTGTGAAGAGATAAATTAATACAATGTACTGCACTCAAATGAACTACTTTGTGTAAACACAATGAAATGTACTTTTTGTGTTGATGAGATTCGATCCGCAGTATGGTTTACAAAATGAATGAATTCGCTTGACACCTTGGGAACCTTCCCTACCCTTCCTTTATCAGCTTGGTGTGCTGTTGTTTTTCTTCTCCAATGTTTAAGACGTTTTACTTCATTTTCTTCAAAAGCTTAGCTTTTTGAATTCTTACAAAAAGAGATTGTATACAAAGAGAGTTATTTTCTATGGAAAGATGCAGATATGGCATTCTTAAAAAGAAGATTGTTGAAAATGATTATAAAAAGTGGAAATTCACTTTTTGTTTTTGGTTTTATTTCTTTTTTTTAAGTTGTGTCATTTTTATTTCATATGGTGATTGTAAACATTTTAAATTTTCATTTCAATTTGTGTTATTCTCCCAGATTTTTCTACAGTGAATACACACTGCAACGAAAACGGAAGATTTTTATTTTTTACATATCTGTTCATTTCTGTTATTGTTATTATTATTACCATATGTATTTAGTTCCAATTTTTAATATTTCATGGGGAAATCCATTGGAGACAATCAGCAGTTTCCCCCAAAACAATTGTTTATATATCTGTTTATTATTGATTGGCGACAGGTTAGAATTTGGCGTAGGATAGATGCCAAAGTAGCAGCGTTCTTCTCCAACCCCAGCCAGTGGGAATCTCACAGCGGTGTTTTTAGGTTTTTACCTTCAGTTCATTTTTATGCCATACTGTGTTTCGAGTCGACACGAGAGCCTCGTGTGAACAAGTTCCGAGGTCTTTTTATTTTTATTTTTTATTATTTTTTATATAATCGAGTCCAGCTGTCGTTCGTCTGACGAGATTATTTTTGTTTTCTCTTTCTTCGAATGTTCTTTGCACCACCGCAATAGTCGGGTATGATTTTTTGATTTGTATCGTTGTCAGTTTGTTCGTGTCTCGTGTGGCGTTGATAAGCCCATGGCTCTGCCACTGAGGTCGTTTCTGTTTGTGGATGGAACACGAAGACAGTGTTTATTTATCGACCCCTCGGAATATGCAATGTGGGTCAGTTACTTTTCATAGTCATGATTAAATAAAACAGATACGTGTGCTGAGAAGAATATTTAACGATTTATTATTCTTAAGAGTTTTTATTTTTCTGCCATTAAAATACGTAAAGACAAATCTTTGATGTGTGGTTGGGCATCTGGTCACTGTGTGACGTCTAACTCGGTCTCTCCTCTCATTTGTCTGTCTCTGTCTCTCTTTGTGTCTCTGTTTTGGATGTCTGTCTGTCTGTCTGCCTGTCTCCATCCCTCACACACACACACACACACACACACACACACAGACACACACACACACACATATATATATATATATATATATATATATATATATATATATGTGTGTGTGTGTGTGTGTGTGTATGTGTGTGTGTGTGTGTGTGTGTGTGTGTGTGTGTAACTTGCTGTCTCTCTCTCTCTCTCTCTCTCTCTCTCTCTCTCAAGATACACACACACACACCACACACACACACACACACACACACACACACACACACACACATATGTTTTATCTATTACATTCAATGAGCAAAGTTATCTGAGCATTACCGGTGGTGGGCAAACGTTTGGTGAGGCAGAGACAGCGATGATAAATGACAGACTTTCACTTTCACCATTCCTTCATGCAAGAGATCTCAGTTCAGCATTTGGCATATATATAACCCTTCATCACGAAATGAGTCGGAAATCACCATTAATGATGTCGGTAACATTAATTCAATTTCATAAAGAACAACCAACTGCAATATCACACCCGCATTTGTTCCAGGAAGTACGTAGAAAAGCAAAACATGGAATATCACGTCATTAATATTTAAAGCTTTTGGTTATGTTAAATATTCTACTAATGTATGCAGAATATTTGGCAAAATACAGTATTAATTGTTTTTAGAGCTAAACAAAAAGCAGATAATTAAATTGAATTAAGATGTTTCTGTTGATAATGGTTCAACTACTGTTTTCGACACTTATAGAAATACGAACACAAAAACAATGAAATTTGTCATCGAAGTCATGATTCATAATTGTCCTGAAAGGCACAAGCAACATGACTGTGGAAAGGTAACAATATCAAGAAAAGAAGTGTTAGCTTTTTCCTTGTTCATCGAAATCCTTTGAAAGCCAAGACAAGCACCCTGAAGACACTCAATTTTTAGTTAGATTTCATCGCTTTCTGTAGATCTAATTCACCTTGACGAAATATGTAGACCACACAAGAAACATTTAAAAGAAAAGCAACATGTGTGAAATCCTCAAACTTACAAATTACAAATAGGCCTATCTGGATATGTTGTTTAAATGATATTGTGGGGTACCTCGCCATCTACTTATTTCATCTACACAAAAGTCCGAAGAAATTGTGAAAGATGATGATGGCCCTTCATCCCGCGCTTCATCACATGCTTTCTTGTTGTTGCTGTTGTTTTTGTTTACATCAAGTTTTTGTTAATGTGATTTGTGGCGTCCTCCGCCTCCGTGTGCACTTTCCGTTTTGTCTAAACTCACGTTCTCTCTCTCTCTCTCTCTCTTTCAACCGACACCCTTTTCTACTTAATTGAGGTTTAGATATATATGTACATAATTTTCCTTTCAAATCGTTATTGCTTTATAAAGACAATATTGCAAGCTGACAACTGTTTTATAAACAGATATATAATGTTTGTCTAATTGTTGCTGTTGAAATTATCACTTGATTTGTTTCTCAGTCTCCTAAGTTAGAATTATGATTTCATCAAGTTGATGGTGTGTTTTTTTTTCATTCATTCTTCCTTTCTTTTCCTTTTATTCTTATGTTGTTTTTGTCTTTTCCCTCCTTCTCTCCTCTTTTATTCTTGTTCTTCTTCCATCTGCTTCTTTTGTTTTGTTTCCTTTTTTTTTAAACGAATAAAAATAATAATGATAAAAATAAAAACAATTTTGTTTACATAACACATTACATCAAAGTTATATATACATACGAAAATGTGACAAACACACACACACACATACACGCGCGCACGCGCGCGCACACACACACACACACATACACACACACACACACATACACACTGCATACATACATTTTAACATACATATGTACGTAGCAGCTACCCTCTACACATATGCACACATGGGCATGCACAACCACACACATATACAAATAGACGCGCACGCGCACGCACACACACACACACACACACACACACACTAGTATCATCGGTAGTAGTAATAGTAGTAGTAGTATTTTGTTATTGTGAGGGCATTTTGTAAAGAAGCTTGTAACTTACCCTTTTACCCTCAATAAAAGATTCGAGTTCGAGTCCCCCTCCCCCCATCCCCCCTACCCCTCCTCCCTGTGTGTGTGTGTGTGTGTGTGTGTGTGTGTGTGTGTGTGTGTGTGTGTGTGTGTGTTCTTCGCCTGCACTTTCTTCTCTTTTTTTTTTCTCTAATTTCTTAAAAGTATTATTATTCTCACGTGTTGTCCTCTCATTTAGTGATTCTGCTATGTTGAACGTGTTAATATGTATCCGAGATGTCAAAAAGGTTCTGCAGATATAAAAATAGGCCCTTTGTAATCATGTGTATGAATGACTGCACTAATCATCTGACGCCTAGAATGTTTCCTGTTTCTAAAATTAGAACAATGCTGAAAAACAACAACAAAAAACAAAACAAAAAATACCTTGTTCATTTTCCCATTTTACCAATATTTTTTTCCTGTCAAGAAAAAAAATAGACGAAAAAAGTAACCATTCTCATCTTTCCCTGAGCCATCCACGTGTTAATTCGTGCTCCATTCTGCGCTGCAGTGTCTGGGTTTACCAAAGTGTTAAAGTGATACCCTTGATACCCTGTGCTGTGTGCACAATACAATCAGCTGATGTACATAGTTTCCCTGACCTTCAACGTCGTCATCTGAAGGCTGTGCGGCTCGTGCAGGAAATGAGTGACGATGGTGATGGTCGTGGTGTTGCTTTCTACATTTACCCTCTACGTATCTTTCATTTTATTTTTGTCTTTTCTCCTTTTTTTTCCATTCTATCTTTTACACAAACCTGGGAAAGGCTCCCAAGGCTCCCAGCGTGCTGGTTTTATGTGAAGATAAGACATCTGCTCTTGAAAGAAAAAAAAGCAAAAGCAACCAAAAAACCCCCTCTTATATGTGGCGTAGCGTATAGGGATCAGGCTACAACGCTTTGACACCTCCTTCAAACTGAAACAGAAAAATATTGTATTTGTATATGTATTTGTATTTTTTGTCATAACAGATTTCTCTGTGTGAAATTCGGGCTGCCCTCCCTGTGGAGAGCGCTTTGCTACACAGAGAGCGCCAACCATTTTTTTGTATTTCTTCCTGCGTGCAGTTTTTTTTTGTTTTCTATCGAAGTGGATTTTTCTACAGAATTTTGCCAGGGACGTCCCTTTTGTTGCCGTGGGTTCTTTTACGTGCGCTAAGTGCATGCTGTACACGGAACCGCGGTTTATCGTCTCATCCGAATGACCAGCTTCCAGATCACCACTCAAGGTCTAGTGGAGGAGCAGAAAATATTGGCGACTGAGCCGTGATTCGAACCAGCGCGCTCAGATTCTCTCGCTTCCTAGGCGGATGCGTTACCTCTAGGACATCACCACACACACACATTGAAACTGTGGTGTTGCTGGAGACAATGACTTGTGCTATTGTGGCATCTTTCACACTGTATTTGTTTGACGAATCAGACAACACATAATTACATCATGTACTATTTGTGTCAGTGTCACTGTAGACATGTGTCTTTCTTTGTTTTCGTTCCAAAAGACAAAGCACTGCACTTTGCTGATCACAATTTTGTGTACAGTAAGTTAAACAACAACAACAAAACAACAAGCAAACAGAAAACAACATAACGTCAGTCAGTCAATAGATCACTAGAAAGGCTAAAGTTGAAATAAATACATAATATATATATATATATTGATAGATAGATAGAGTGTCAGATAGATAGACAGACAGAATTTCAGACACAGAGACACAAACAGATGCAGAGATAGAAACGCTCTCAAAAACATCACACACACACACACACACACACACACACACACATATATATATATATATATATATATATATATATATATATATATATATATATATATATATATATATATATATATATATATATATATATTTAGTTGGCTTTTTTATTTTTTTTATTTTTTTTTTTCTTATTCACCTTCGTTTCTGGTTGTCAAAACAAAATATGGAAACGTTTGGCATACTGAACATATTTGATGTCTCTCTCGGGTATCGGGGGGAAAATAAAAGGAATAGCAGAGTGAGTTTATTTTTCACGGGGAGAGTGGGTAGGGGAGGTGCAGTGAGGAGAAGGTGGTGGGGCAGGCGCAGTTGAGGTGGATAGAGAGGGGGTGAGTGAAGGAGAGGTGTTGGGGGAGTTGAAGTGGATAGAGAGGGGGTGAGTGAAGGAGGGGTGACGGGGGAGTTGAAGTGGATAGAGAGGGGGTGAGTGAAGGAGAGGTGTTGGGGGAGTTGAGGTGGATAGAGAGGGGGTGAGTGAAGGAGAGGTGTTGGGGGAGTTGAGGTGGATAGAGAGGGGGGGAGTGAAGGAGGGGTGTTGGGGGAGTTGAGGTGGATAGAGAGGGGGTGAGTGGAGGAGGGGTGACGGGAGAGTTGAGGTGGATAGAGAGGGGGGGGGAGTGAAGGAGGGGTGTTGGGGGAGTTGAGGTGGATAGAGAGGGGGTGAGTGGAGGAGGGGTGACGGGGGAGTTGAGGTGGATAGAGAGGGGGTGAGTGGAGGAGGGGTGACGGGGGAGTTGAGGTGGATAGAGAGGGGGGAGTGGAGGAGGGGTGACGGGGGAGTTGAGGTGAATAGAGAGGGGGGGAGTGGAGGAGGGGTGACGGGGGAGTTGAGGTGGATAGAGAGGGGGTGAGTGGAGGAGGGGTGTTGGGGGAGTTGAGGTGGATAGAGAGGGGGGGAGTGGAGGAGAGGTGTTGGGGGAGTTGAGGTGGATAGAGAGGGGGTGAGTGGAGGAGAGGTGTTGGGGGAGTTGAGGTGGATAGAGAGGGGGTGAGTGGAGGAGGGGTGACGGGGGAGTTGAGGTGGATAGAGAGGGGGGGAGTGGAGGAGGGGTGATCGGGGGAGTTGAGGTGGATAGAGAGGGGGGGAGTGGAGGAGGGGTGACGGGGGAGTTGAGGTGGATAGAGAGGGGGGGGAGTGGAGGAGGGGTTGGGGGAGTTGAGGTGGATAGAGAGGGGGTGAGTGGAGGAGAGGTGTTGGGGGAGTTGAGGTGGATAGAGAGGGGGGTGAGTGGAGGAGAGGTGTTGGGGGTGTTGAGGTGGATAGAGAGGGGGGGAGTGAAGGAGAGGTGTTGGGGGAGTTGAGGTGGATAGAGAGGGGGGGAGTGGAGGAGAGGTGTTGGGGGAGTTGAGGTGGATAGAGAGGGGGGGAGTGGAGGAGGGGTGACGGGGGAGCTGAGGTGGATAGAGAGGGGGGGGAGTGGAGGAGAGGTTCGGGGGAATTGAGGTGAATAGAGAGGGGGGGAGTGGAGGAGGGGTGACGGGGGAGTTGAGGTGGATAGAGAGGGGGGGAGTGAAGGAGGGGTGACGGGGGAGATGAGGTGGATAGAGAGGGGGGGAGTGAAGGAGGGGTGTTGGGGGAGTTGAGGTGGATAGAGAGGGGGGGAGTGAAGGAGGGTTGTTGGGGGAGTTGAGGTGGATAGAGAGGGGGTGAGTGGAGGAGAGGTTGGGGGAGTTGAGGTGAATAGAGAGGGGGTGAGTGGAGGAGGGGTGACGGGGGAGTTGAGGTGAATAGAGAGGGGGGGAGTGGAGGATGGGTGACCGGGGAGTTGAGGTGGATAGAGAGGGGGTGAGTGGAGGAGAGGTTGGGGGAGTTGAGGTGAATAGAGAGGGGGTGAGTGGAGGAGAGGTGTTGGGGGAGTTGAGGTGGATAGAGACGGGGTGAGTGGAGGAGGGGTGACGGGGGAGTTGAGGTGGATAGAGAGGGGGTGAGTGGAGGAGGGGTGACGGGGGAGTTGAGGTGGATAGAGAGGGGGGCAGTGGAGGAGAGGTGTTAGGGGAGTTGAGGTGGATAGAGAGGGGTGGAGTGGAGGAGGGGTGACGGGGGAGTTGAGGTGGATAGAGAGGGGGCAGTGGAGGAGAGGTGTTGGGGGAGTTGAGGTGGATAGAGAGGGGGGGAGTGGAGGAGGGGTGACGGGGGAGTTTAGGTGGATAGAGAGGGGGGGAGTGAAGGAGGGGTGACGGGGGAGTTGAGGTGGATAGAGAGGGGGGGAGTGGAGGAGGGGTGTTGGGGAAGTTGAGGGCGGGTGGTGGGGCTGGGTGCTCGGGATGGGCTGGAATATGGAGAAAAACTGCAAAGCGAAGCTAGCTGCCAGGGAAGATGTATTTCTCGGGAGAGCGATGTGTAGTGCGGTGAACTGACGGCGCTGTTGGGCCAGCTAGTGGAGACGAGGGGAGGGGTATTTACGAGGTGGGGGTTGCCCCCAGGGGCCGGATCGTCTGCCAGTGTGCTGTGTGCTCCCTGCTATCCCGGCCTGCATGTACACTTTAGGGCACTTCTGCTCCTGCCCTGGCTCTACACCGTTTCTTTTCTCTGCATCCTTCCCCGTTATTGATTTGCCAACCGCGTCTGATCTGACATAAGAGTTTGTCGCTTCTACCCCTCTGCCCTGGCCCAATCCCTGCCCTCACTTTCCCTCTCTCCTAACGTTCCTCTTTTTTTTTTTCTTCTGTTTGTCATAGCTCCACAAACAATGGTATGCTTTCGTGCCCCCCTGAATACATGCAGATAAACAGCATACGTGTGTACTTGCACAGGCACATTCACATGCCACGCTCAGGCGTGCGCAAACACGTACATACGTGCACAAACACACACTACACACACGCACACACACACACAAACTACCTAACTGACTGATACTAACACACTAACAAACACTCTAACACATACACACACACTCTGTAATCTTATTTACAAAATATAAACAGATTTTAAATCTATAACAGCAAGGACCACTACTACCACTACTACAACTGCTTCACATAGAAACACACACACTCATACACACACACATTCACGCATGCGCGAACTGCTGTATACCCGCTCGGCCCAAGCACCCACATCATTACACACCTTTCTCACTGACAGACGTGCGCCGTGTGTGTGTGTGTGTGTGTGTGTGTGTGTGTGTGTGTGTGTACATATTTTTATGTGTACAAATGCACATGACCCCTGTGCTTTTCGGATGTGGCCATACATCATACTGGCATGAAAATACATATAACTAAGGAGGAAACAAGAAACCCTATGTTTGAAATTGAATGTCTGTATCGGTGGAAAGCAAACCATTTAGTCATACGTTTTATTTTATTTTCTCTAAGGTACTTTATTTTTCAGTTCTGTGTATTTGTAAATTGGACATGTTTGCTCGTTGCATTGTTTGTTCATCCAATTTTCCATTCATTCATGAATTTCTTTATTCATTTATTCGTTTATCTATTTAGGACTTGACTTTTTGAAAAGTTCGAAAAGTTCCTGTAAATGCAAGTTATTGTATATTTTAATACTGTAAGTGATAAATGTAAATTAGGAATTCCTTACACTCTCGGAAATTGAAACACAGTTTTTTCGTGTTTAGTGGAAGGAGAAAAAAAAGCCTGTCATCGGCAGAAAAGTAAAACCAAAACGCAGTGCTATAACTTTTAAAGAGTGAAGTCATGAAAAACAACAAAAAGGGGGTTACCAGATTTCACACAAAATCATTGACATAGACACCCCAAAAGGGGAACATTTCATGACTAGATCTCTCTCTCTCTCTCCTTCTCTCTCCTTCTCACACACACACACACACACACACACACACACACACACACACACACACACACACACACAGTGAACAAGCGCACTAACCAGTGCACAGACATATTTTCTGGCAGAATAAAACTCTATGTTCAAATTGCAGAGAACAGCACTGTGGAGCATGTGTCTCATATTGATTGCCTTGTTTGTTTTTGTTGTTGTTGCAGCTGTTGTTGGTAGTGATGACTGTGGTGGTAGTGGTGGTGTTAATTGTATGACAATAATCAAACTTTTTATCTTCTTGATTTGAATGGTAAATCAATGATAAAACTTTCTACAAACCATTTGAATGTAACACACTGGGCAATGGTGTGAACATTTCATGGCGTCTACATTATTTTATAACAAAATAAACCAAACGAAAACAAAAACAGAAGTTCACTTTGGATTCTTTTCTGGAATGTCTAACATGCGGCCTGTTACACATTAAGATATTTCATAATATACGCCAGAAAATTATTTTTAAAACTTGCAAAGTTGCAAACTTAAAAAACAAAGACATCTGTGAAATCTGCCAAAATACAACTCACAGGAAACATTTAGGTACATCATTAATAATGCATTACAATTAATTGCTTCCTTTTTGTTCTTGTTCTCATGTTCAGTGAGATGAAAACCGCTTTGGATTTCCTATGGCAATATGAAATGATATAGTGTACAACAAGAACCAGAAAAACAACATCATTATCCTGTTTTCGTTTTCACCGCAAGTATCCTACTCCTCTCGACCTCCGCTCCCAAACACGCACACATTGCGTCAAGCAAATCTGGAGTGAGAGGCTGTAGATATGAATTGTTGTCATCATTACAAAAAGGTGAAGAAACAATCAGAGAGGGTGGGGAAGAAGGGGACACATAAAACAACAGCAACAACAACAAACAAACAGTGGCACGAAACCCAAGACACACCAGAAACTGGCTGAGAATAATAGAGTGACTGAAAAAAGTAAAAATCTATAATTTTTTTTTAAAACAACCAACATCAAGGAAATGGAACAGAGTGACGGACACAAATAAAACAAATAAATATAAACCACACTGATGACAAATGACAAGCTGGGAGACAGAGAGAAAGCGAGAGACAATGGGAAGAAGAAAAAGAAATTGAGAGAAAAGTGAAAAGAGGACGAGAGAGAGAGGGATGGAAGAAAAAAAAGGACTGGGAAAGGAGAGAGAAGGGAGAGAAAGGGAGGGAAGAATGAATGGGGGAAGAGAAGGAGGTTCAACGAAACAAATTGTATTTCAAGTGGGAAATTACAGAAACTTGACTTGTTTCACACCCAGTGCCCTGGACGAAAACGGACAGACAGACAGACACACGGACAGAAAGAAAGAGAAGGAGGAAGAGAGGGGGAGATAAAGATGGGAAGGGATGGAAAGATAGAGACTGGAAACAGAAAGAAATGAGGGAAAATGGAGCGCAGAGACAGAGAGGAAGAGTAAGAGGGAGAGAAAGAGAGAGAGACAGAGAAAGAGAAAAAGAGAGAGATACCCACATACACACACACACACACGCACGCACGCACGCACGCACACACACACACACACACACACACACACACACACACACACACACACACACACACACACACACACACACACATACACACACACAGGTGGGAAAGAAGGAAGAGACATAAAATCAAAACAAGGAAGAGAACATCACAACGAGCAGTGGCAGTGACAAGAATCATGGCATTTACTGCTGGACCACTTCCACTTCCGCAGCCTGTGTGCAACGCCAGAGCACTCAAACACGTGCAGCCTGTGCACATTGCAAGAGCACTCAAACCACGTGCAGCCTGTGCACATTGTCAGAGCACTCAAACCACGTGCAGCCTGTGCACATTGTCAGAGCACTCAAACCACGTGCAGCCTGTGCACATTGTCAGAGCACTCAAACCACGTGCAGCCTGTGCACATTGTCAGAGCACTCAAACCACGTGCAGCCTGTGCACATTGTCAGAGCACTCAAACCACGTGCAGCCTGTGCACATTGTCAGAGCACTCAAACCACGTGCAGCCTGTGCACATTGTCAGAGCACTCAAACCACGTGCAGCCTGTGTACATTGCCAGAGCACTCAAACCACTTGCGGCCTGTGCACATTGCCAGAGCACTCAAACCACGTGCAGCCTGTGCACATTGTCAGAGCACTCAAACCACGTGCAGCCTGTGCACATTGTCAGAGCACTCAAACTACGTGCAGCCTGTGCACATTGTCAGAGCACTCAAACCACGTGCAGCCTGTGCACATTGTCAGAGCACTCAAACCACGTGCAGCCTGTGTACATTGCCAGAGCACTCAAACCACTTGCGGCCTGTGTACATTGCCAGAGCACTCAAACCACGTACAGCTTGTGTGCAACTCCAGAGCGCACAAACCACTTACAGCCTGTATGCAACGCCAGAGCGCACAAACCACTTACAGCCTGTATGCAACGCCAGAGCGCACAAACCACTTACAGCCTGTATGCAACGCCAGAGCGCACAAACCACTTACAGCCTGTATGCAACGCCAGAGCGCACAAACCACTTACAGCCTGTATGCAACGCCAGAGCGCACAAACCACGTGCAGCCTGTGCACATTGCCAGAGCACTCAAATCTAGTCTTTTAACCCCTTGGCTGCGGCTGACATGTAAACTCCTCAGTGCAGGAAGGTGACTTCATGGAGACAAGACAGAACAGGGCTTCTTTCTGTTTGGACTTCTTCCTGTTTGCCTAAGTTCCGCAGCATCACTTACTTTATTGAAACGCAAAACAAAAAAAACAACAACAAAACAAAACAAAACAAAAAAGAAGAAGTGGGAATTGCAGTTTAAATAGATGCCTCACTGACCTCATCAAAGTTCAACAGTCAAGGGGTTAATGCTATTCTGAAAAAGGAAAGACAAAAAGAAACACATTTCAAGCACAGAAAGAAAGAAAGCAAAGAAAGAGAAAAACGTGCCAATGAAAAGCAGGGAGAAAGGTGAGTGAATAAGAAGGAAGGAAATATAAAAGGAAAGGAAGGAAGGAAGAAAGAAAGAAAGAGAGGGGCAAATAAAGTAAACATAGAGGAAAACAAAGATAAAGAAGGAAAGAAATCACAGAAGTAAGAAATAAGCATGGAAGAAAAGTTTGACAAAAAGAAAGAAGAATAAAATTAGCAATCCTTGCAATAAATGTACAAACAATAACATTTTGAATTGATAAATGAATGGATTGATAAACGGGGTCAAATCAGTAAAGTTTAGGTTTTTAATCAATTTCTTGAGCAGTTCGTTTGCTTTTTGTTTGTGGGCATGTGTGTGTGCATGCATGTGTGTTTGCATGCATGAGTTTGTGTATGTGTGTGTGCGTGAATATGTGCGTGTGCGTGTGTTTGTTTGTGTCCCATAAACATGAGTTTGTACACGTACACTTGCAGTTACCTCTGTGCATGTCTGTGTTTTAATACACTGATGTGGAAGAGTAGGGGTGGGTAAAGGGATACAAGTAAAGGCAGTTGCAGAGGCTGGGGCAGGGAAGAAGGAGAAGCCAATAAACTCTTCTTAAGTCAGGGAGGGAAAGTGAGGGCAGGGATTGGGCCAGGGCAGAGGGGTAGAAGCGACAAACTCTTATGTCAGATCAGACGCGGTTGGCAAATCAATAACGGGGAAGGATGCAGAGAAAAGAAACGGTGTAGAGCCAGGGCAGGAGCAGAAGTGCCCTAAAGTGTACATGCAGGCCGGGATAGCAGGGAGCACACAGCACACTGGCAGACGACCCGGCCCCTGGGGGCAACCCCCACCTCGTAAATACCCCTCCCCTCGTCTCCACTAGCTGGCCCAACAGCGCCGTCAGTTCACCGCACTACACATCGCTCTCCCGAGAAATACATCTTCCCTGGCAGCCAGCTTCGCTTTGCAGTTTTTCTCCATATTCCAGCCCATCCCGACCACCCAGTCCCACCACCCACCCTCAACCCCCGCCGCCACCCACCCTCTCCTAACACTCCTCCCACCCCACGAAAAAAGATGAATTCACTTTACCTTCTTCTCTTTCTTGTTCTTTTTCTTTTTTGTTATCCTGAGGGACACATTAAATATGTTCAGTATGCCGAATGTTTCAATGTTTATGTTTTTACAAGTAGAAACAAAGAAGAACCAGAGAAAAAAAAGGCATGGAAAAAAAGAAAGAAAAGAAAATGCACTGAATTTGTTTTGCTTGCATTCTCTCTCTCTCTCTCTCTCTCTCTCTCTCTCTCTCTCTCTCTCTCTCACATCCTCGAAAAGGAGGTCACCTAGCTGAGAAGGGATCATGTTGTTATGGTGGAAGTTTCCGTTTCAGTAGCTCAAGGAGGCGTCACTGCGTTCGGACAAATCCATATACGCTACACCACATCTGCCAAGCAGATGCCTGATATATGTGTGGAAACAAAATCGAAGTCGTAAACAGTTTGAAATATCTAGGTTTTCTGCTAGCAATGAAACATTTTGATTTCAATCTGCATGCAGAGAGCTTGCAAATAGAGTCAAAGTCAGAGTGGTTATGAAAACAACGTGGTCTGTAGGGACATTTGACTCATCTGTGTTTTTTCAGCAATTTGATGTCCAGATCAAACTTTATGATGATGTATTCCTTTGAAGTATGGGGGATGGATAATTGAACAAATATAGAATCAGTTCACCGTTTTTGCATGTGAACGTTTAATGGGAGTAAGTAATAGAATCCAACATCACATGGTTTCTGGTAACACACATCGTTACCCACTATATGTTGACAGTGCAATTCAACTCTTCGGTACTGGTTGAAATTACGAAAACTCATTGATTACAGATTGCCCAAACAATTATCAACAATGCTGATAAATTATCTGCATACAAATACTAAAATCAGACCACACTCGGTCAGATTAGTCAGAGACTGTTTATCTTCTCTTAGTTTCCAGGACGCTTGTTCAGGAGAACTCACAAACGAGGTTATTTTTCTGAGTAAAGTAAAACAAAAATATATTGAGAGCTTTCGACAAGTGCAGGCCAGCGAACGCTTTACAACATGTCGACTTTTCATAACTATTCATCAGTCTGAGATATGCCGTCATCAACGGCATTTCCATACCAGAAAGTTCAGAGACTGTTTGATTAGTTTTCTGTTTGGAATAAATGAACTAGCAGTATATAAGCGATACCAAACCGTCAGTTACGATTGCCCCTTTCGTCCTGGAATACAGGAAAACGAAATTCATTTCCTGTTTGCACGTCCATTATACAAGGAGTAAAATGCGGTAAACTGTCACATAATATAGCACATCCTGAAATAGGTGAGGTGTCATCAGTTCTAAGCATCGGCCACAACAGAAAGCTTTCGATTTATATCTCCTTTTGTTGTGAAGTACCGAAAGCAACTCTTGAATTCCCCGTAGAAACGTGTCTGCAAATGGAATAAGTCTGCGTGAACATCGTTTACATTGCGCGCGCGCGCGCACGCGCGTGTGTGTGCGCATGTGTGTGTGTGTGTGTGCGTGTGCGCGCGCGCGCGCGTGTGTGTGTAATGTCGATTTATTTATAGACTGCCTTCACAATAAAAACAGAAAGAGAGAGAGCAAGAGAGAGAGGTGCCCAGAAAACCGTCAAGCCAGATAATGTGTTCTTCCAGTTCATGAAATATAAGCTAATATCTATTTGATTTACTCGTTTATCTTTTATTTCTCTTTAATTTATCCTGTGTTAATCATTCCGCTATGAATTTATTTATTTGCTTTGTAATTGATACATATGTCGTTCTCGTGTTTTCTTCAGTAAAGTTGTTGTTTTTTTGTTGATTATGATGACCATGATGATCATGATGATCACTGATAATCATTATCATCAAATGTTACTCAATTTACCTCTTTTAGCCTTTCTTTTTCTTTCTCTCTCTCTTTTCATCTTTTATTTTCTGTCTTTCTGTTTAGTATTTGTTGCTTTTCCCTTCCTTCCTTCCTGTCATTATTTGTTTGCTTTCTGTCTCTCTTGTTGACTTGGCAGGTTGAAATGTCTTCTTTATTTCAGAATACCACAACAACAGGGTTCTACACATCCGCTTTGTTCATGATTTCAAGTGGAGACTTGCAGTTGGTGTCATTTTTTTTCTTGTATGTCCTCTGACGCTTTGTGCATTGTTTCTCTTTGTTTCTTCTGACTTCTCTCATTCACCTCTTTGTTTGCCTTTTAACAGTCTCTCTCTCACACGCACCCCCCCCCCCCCCCCCCCCCCCCGCCCCTCTCTCTCTTTTGCTGGCTTGCTCGCTGTATGTATTCCTGTTAGTCTCTTTCTCAGTTCGTCATCGGTTGTCTACAGAGTTTACATAACATTTGTTTGTTTTCATTTCACACTCTGTCCATCACTGTGGTTTCTATTTCCTTAATGCTGTTTCTCTCTTTTTTCCCCTGTCACTCCAATTTCTGTTGTGTGTCGTTTTCCCTTGTCATTTCTTTTCTTTTCTGTGCCATCATTTATCTTTTTTCCCCTTCTCTTACCCTGATTGCTGAGCAAGGGAACAGTTTATATCGGCAACCAGCATCGGTGGTCAGTCCACTGGCTGTGGACCACAACTCCACAATCGCTTGTTTTGTCGTGGGTTTTTTTCAAGTGCACGTGATGAACAGGTGCACTGCTATCACCTTGCTTTGGGGTAAAACAAAATAAAGCAAAAAAAAAATGGCGGTAGAAAAGAGGAAAGTTATGGCGAAAATTTCCAGAAGATTTGTGCGGACCTGTCATTGCTGTTAGATCGCAAAGTCCGGCAGTCTCATGAGTATTCATTCCCCCAATACGTCTGAGCGCTCGTCCGTCCGATATCCTGAGCTTGACCCTATCCCGCCTTCTTTGTTGATTAATGTCTTGATGTGCCGCTGCCATAATCATATTACCACTGTTCTCCATTTTTCATTGTTGTCTGGTTGTTTTCCTGTTGTTGTTCTTTTTTTGTCTTTTCTTTTTTTTGTGTTTTTGCTTTTGGGTTTTTTTTGTTTGTTTTCATTTTGTCAAGAAATCTTTGTATCATTTTTTCTTGAAAATTATCGGCCTGTCCCGAATTTGTCACGTTAATCAAAAATACCAGTAAAAATTGTGCTGTCTCAGCTCTTATCTTATTTAATCCTATATCGTCTACTTAATCATCATCAGTCAGCTTACACACACACACACACACACACACACACACACACACACACACACACACACACACGTAGTTTTGTGTCAGGCGATTGCGGAAACGTTTGTATGGCTTGTGTGTCCTTGCGTTTGTGACTATTATTTCCATTGAAATTTCTTCTTTCTTTTTTTTTATTTTGTTTTTCTGTTAGTCCGTATTTCAATTAATTTTGCTTTTATTTATCTGGTAGTCTATTCATTCTGTTTTTCTTTCTTTTCCTGTTTATATTCATATTAAATAGCAAAGAAATAAAGAGCCATTTTTATTTTTCCTTTCTTCATCATATACCTGCTTTTCAGTTTTACCGGAATCTAGGAAAGCCTTAATATACCATTACCGCTCTTTAATTCCTTTTTTTCTTTAATGTCGGGAAAAAGAGAGACAGACACACTTTCAAACGAGCACTCTTGAAACAGATACACAGACAAACAGATAGATAGACAAACACACAGACAGAAAAGCAGACAAATAGATAGATAGATAGATAGATAGATAGATAGATAGATAGATAGATAGATAGATAGATAGATAGATAGATAGATAGATAGATAGATAAACAAATAAATAAGAAAAAGCAAATTAAAATATACATAAGTTAACGGACGAATCATAAGCAAATGAACGAATAAAGGCATTTACACAAGGAAAATGCATGCACATAAATGGCTGTAAGAACAAATGAACTCACAAAGAAATACATATATACATATGGATACATATATATATATATATATATATATATATATATATATATACATACATACACACACACATATACATGTATATATATGTATGTATGTATGTATGTATATAAGAGAGAGAGAGAGAAGAGAGAGAGAGAGAGAGAGAGATAAATGGATAAACAAACAGATAAATGAATAAATAAATAATTAAATAATTGATTAAATACATACTTACCTGTTGACCAACAAAACACACGCTTAATTTCAAAATGTGCATCGTGTGTGTCCGAATGTGTGGATACGTCTGGCGCATGTGTGTGTGTGTGTGTGTGTGTGTGTGTGTGTGTGTGTGTGTGTGTGTGTGTGTGTGTGTGTGTGTGTGTGTGTGTGTGTGTGTGTGTGTGTGTTTTGAATCGTGTTGTTTCAAAGAGCAGTAAAGGTTTGGATTCGTACAACTGTCCAATGTCACCAGCCCCCAGTCAGTGTGACGAGGACTACTGTTCGTGTTGGTTGATCACCCACGTCCTTGGGGATAGCTGGAATGCCCTCTCCACGGCATTGAAAAACAGCCAACACCCTACCCGTCTCTGTGTTTTCCATGTCTGTGTCTCCGCCACAGCAGCAAACAACCCCCCCCCCCAAAAAAAAAACAACAAAAAAACAATTTATTCAATGCTGTGTGTGTGTGTGTGTGTGTGTGTGTGTGTGTGTGTGTGTGTGTGTGTGGCTTTCTCTCTTTGTCTTTGTGTCTCTCTGTGTCTGTCGCTATGTCTGTCTGTCTGTCTGATCTCTTTGTCTCCGTCTCCCGCTCTCTCTGTCTCCCTCTGTCTCTGTTTGTCTGTCTGTCTGTCTGCCTCTCTCTTCTCCCTCAATCGCCGCCCCCCCACCCCCCCCCCCCCCCCGTCCCCCCCCGCCCCTGCCCCCCTCTTGAGGTAGGAAGTGAAAAAGCTTTTGTGCATGCTTATTCCCTCTCTTGTAAATATTTCCTAACACTTCACTCTTTGTCTCTCTCTGTGGGTTTCTCTTCTTTGTGCTTCTGCCTGCCTGTCTGTCTGTCTGTCTGTCTGTCTCTTTGTCTCCACCCACCACGCCACTCTCCCCCTTCCCATCTTTCTCAATCCCTGTCTCCGTAATTGTTCATCTGTCTGTCTTTCGATCTGTTCCCTCCTATATCTCTTTCTTCCTCTGTTATTTAGATAGATTGTATGTACGTGTGTGGAGTTGGGGGTGGGAGATATGGGCGTATGTGTGTGTGCTTGTACAAGTAAGTGTTCATCTCTGTGAGTGTGTGTTTGTGTGTGTGTGTGTGTGCCGTGGAAGCTGCGATACGTAGACTAGAAATGAGTGTGTGGAGGAGGGGGTAGAGGAGGTGCAAGGTAATGTGTGTGTGTGTGTGTGTGTGTGTTGGAGCTCATGTACGTTTATATGTATTTGACTGCTTTCATATGTGCTTGTACAAGTAAGTGTTCATCTCTGTGAGTGTGTGTTTGTGTTTGTGTGTGTGTGTGTGTGCCGTGGAAGCTGCGATACTTAGACTAGAAATAAGTGTGTGGAGGAGGGGGGTAGAGGAGGTGCACGGTAATGCGTGTGTGTGTGTGTGTGTTGGAGCTCATGTACGTTTATATGTATTTGACTGTGTTTTCATATATGTGAAACTGCATGTCTGGTGCATTTCTGTTATGCATGTGTGGGTGTATGTGTGAATGTGTGTCTTCATTTTTTACATTTATTTGCTTATTTATCACCATTGTTGTCTTATTTATTTATTTAGTTATGTTTTATTATTATCATTTTATTAGTATTACTAATATTATTACTACTACCTTTTTCTATATTATAATTATTATTTATTTATTTATTTATTTATGCAAGCTTATCTATTATTTATTCCCCCGTTTGTTGTTTTTTTTGTTTGTTTTTTTTTTGTTGTTTTTTTTTTGTTTGTTTTTGTTTTGTGTGTGTGGTTGTGTGTGTGTTTTTTTTGTTTGTTTTTTTTTTTTTTTTCCCCAAGGCCTGACTAAGCGCGTTGGGTTACGCTGCTGGTCAGGCATCTGCTTGGCAGATGTGGTGTAGCGTATATGGTTTTGTCCGAACGCAGTGACGCCTCCTTGAGCTACTGAAACTGAAACTTAGATAGCATCTATTTGAAGGAGAATCAGGCTGCTTTTTCTTGAATGCGAACTCTGTGACTAGTGTTTTGCATGTGCAAATACCTGTCGTGTTGCTGGTTCTAGCAGTAGTGACGATGTTGATGATGTTGATGATGATGATGTTGATGATAATGATGATGATGTTGTTATCGTTGTTGTCGCCGTCCTTGTTGTTGGTGATGTTGTTGTCAATGGTTTCTTTTTGGTTAAAATGATGGTACAGCCCAGCAGATTAGACCTACAGGTTATTTTTCCGGTCACCGAAAATGGTCATTATCTTATTATGTTTGGCAATATGACTGCTTTTGGCTATGAGGTAACGACAGTCTTTGTTTCTTTTTTTATATTCTTTGTTTTTCTCGTTTCAATTTTCTTTTAATTTATTCATTCTTTTTTTTTTTTTCTCTTTTGTTTTCGTCTCCAGTTTTAACGCAGGAATAGATACGATGACCGTCGTTCGGCCATAACAATGAAAATGTCAATAGAAATTGCTAAATTTATTGACACATGTTTCATCGTTACGTCATGGATGTTTTACACACACACACACACACACACACACACACACACACACACACACACACACACACACTATTCTTGTTAATAGCCGATTCACACTTTTAGTGAATGACTCAGCTGCGGTCAGATTTTCTTTCTTTCTGCACATTTCACCCAAACATTTCCAAAGTAAAACAAGCTCAGTTTTGTCACACCTACCCTGTATGAAGTCTTCTGTGTTTCACACAACGTCTGGGGAGTGGCATGCTACTTTATGAAGTGCATGTAACGGAAATGGTTTCCATCAACTGCTCCGCCAAACGAACATTTCACTGACTCAAGGGCGAACTATGGGAAGCGGAAGCTGAAAGCTAGAGAGGTTGGTGGGTCTAATGTGAACGTGGGCAAGTTAATTTTATTTTTCTTTGCTTTGTTTTGATGCATTTTGTTTTGATGAATATTGCTTTGTTTTGATTTAATTTTGTTTTGTTTTGATTTAATTATTCAGGCCTGTTTACTTTCATTTCGGGGCAGTTTCCGGGAAGATAGCTAATTTTGTTTAGTCGTTCTTTCTGTTTTGGAGCTGATTAATCGCTTGTCTGCTGTGCAACCTCCACACCACCCATGCTGCCAGCCCACCTTCTCCCTGACCTTCAAAGGGTCGTCTGCTTGTTTTCCTTTATTCCCACTTTAAACGCAGTTTTCCTGTTGCCGGGTCTGGTCACTTGCCACACCCTTCAGTGTCAATCAAACTCCGTGTGTGGTGACCTGTATTTGGACTTCCACATCACGAAGTGTGTGAGACTGGCTTTCAAACCTAAAGTTATGGAACTCACAGTGAGCTGCAGACGCTGTACAAGAAATAAGTTCGATTCCATCACCAATGATTGCTAAGATCATAGGCATCTCTTGGGAGGACAGAGTTTCCAACACAGAAGTGCTTCGCAGAGCAAAGTTGACCGGGGTCGAAGCACTCATCATTAAATTCCAGTTTATGTGGTTGAACATATAGTCCTAATTGACGACACGTGATTGCAAAAGATAGTATTCTTATCTGAGCTGGCTGTTGTTGAAAGGAACAAGGGATGACCACAGAAACGATTCAAGAACTGCATGAAACTTTCCCTGGAGGCCTGCAGCATTACCATCCACGGGTAGGACACCCTTGCAACTGTCCGCAGCGCCACCCTGGTGACTGGCTGCTCCAAGGGAGTTCTGGCGTTAGTGGAGAGGTGTCTTCAGGACCTCCACCTGAAGCGTCAATCCCACAGAGAAGAGACGAGACCCATCATCTGCCATTACCTGCCCACAGTGCGGCCCCATTTGTGCGTCTGCCTCTGGGCTGCGTTCTCATCTATGGAGTCACTGATGTCTTCATCGTTCGGGATGGACTTCTATGATGATATGCAGATCGCTGTTCGAACATGGCTGATGGCTTATTTGTGTTCTCTGTCTCTCTCTGTATCTATGTCTCTGTCTCTGTCTGTCTGTCTCTCTCTTTTTTTCTCTACCCCCACTCTGTCTCCCTCCCCCGTCCGTTGTTTAGATAGCAATTTCTGGATAATCACAGTGCGTTGTTGTGAAAGGCCATACTGGCGAACAGTGTGAGGAGTGTTTTGCATGTACACATCGCTGATGTTGTTTCATGTGGCTGGTGCTGTTGCTGGTGCTGTGGTAGTGTTGTTGTCATCGCCGTCGTCATTGTTGCTATTGATGTTGTTTTCATTGCTTTGTTTGGGTTAAATGGTGGTTCATGCTGACAACTCTGACCGTTTGAACTCCACCATTACTGTTATCGATTTCTTCATAGGCACGAAACAACAATGTTTAACTGGTGCGTGTTGCTGTTATGATGGTTATAATCGGATGCTTCCTGATCACATTGGATTCTGTTGTGTTTTTTTGTTTTTTTTTGTTTTTTCCCCCCTTTTTATCGTGAGTCAGCCCACGCTCTCCTCCCCCCCCCCCCCCCCCCACCACACACACACACACACACACACACACACACACACACACACACACACGCCCACGCCTCCAGAGGTATTATGTTCCGGGTACAGGATTGATACCCCCTGCACTCTTCAGGGGACAAAATCAGTGTCGGACATTTTGCGGTCTGCATACCCGCCTGCCTGTCTGTTTTTTCTGTGTGTCTGTCTGTGTGATGGTCCACAGTTCACGCCCCTATTTCTGACCTTGGACAAAGGCGGACCAGTGGACCAGTGATTTAATGAAGAAGTTACAGCTAACGGGAGTTCCCAAGCCACACAGTCACCGATTGCTGTGAGGAGCGTTTTGTTGGCTATGAGATCAAACTATGAGAACAGAGCTGTTGGAGGGGTTGGTGGATGGAAACGGGACATGGACGAGGTTTGTTTTGTTGTTTTATTTTCCTTTCATCACGATTCTCAAACCTGACAAGTTTATCTGGTGGTTGATTTGTGCTACAGTAGCAGGCCTGCATGGTGGATGTTTTCTGCCTTTTGGTGCTGATCCAGATCCTGGTGACAGTGAACACTGGGGGCCATCACTGATGGCTTCTTTTGTGATGAAGGAAGTCTGCTTTAAATACATTTTAATGGCAAGATTGGGAACATTAATTGCTTTGGTGTGCCAGTTTCTGTTCCTTTGTATTTGTGATTTTGTTTTAAAATTTATTCCTTTTTGTACCAGAATTGTATCAAATTTGTTTGTTTATCCAATTATTGCTTTCCCCTTTGTTCATTTAGTCGGTTGTTCTCTTTCGTTTTCGTTTCTATTGTTCATTTTTGTCTGTTAACACCCTTTCGTTTACGTTTGCCATTCTCTCTCCCTCCATAAATTCGGTCTGCAGAAATTCAGACTCTCAATTTTACCACTCACAAAATGTAACGCAAAAATACAGACATGACAGAACAGAACTGTGTGTCCCTTGGGACTGCTAGGACTGTAGTCTGCTCAGCTACAGAAACCATTTGTAGAAAGTTAGCTTTTAGCAGAGTTCTTTCCGTCTGCATCTCTATATCTCCATCACCATCTCCTTCCCTCCCTCCACCCCCCCTCCTCCTCTCTCTTCCTCTTCTATTCCCCCCATCCCCTTCCTCTCTCTGTGTGTTCCTCCTTGTTTAGATAGGAATCATAAGACAATCACACTGAGCTGTCGCAACTGCGAATGCTGACAAACAGTGTGACGAGCGTTTTGCTTGTGCGCATAGATGGTGTTGTTTCGCCTTGATCGTGGTGGTGGTGGTGTTACTGCTGCCGCTGCTGTTGTTGTTGTCGTCATTGTTCTTGTTGATGTAGTTGTTAATGCTTTGTTATGATCAACGATGGTATATGCCAATCACTCCATTTTAACGCTTGTTTCACAGCACTAGAAATCCCGGCTTTAAAACTCACTGCATAATGCAGTGAAGAAATCGACAGGCAGTCGTCTTGGATATGTAAATCATGAACTAGACAAGCAGAGGACACACACACACACACACACACACACACACACACACACACAAAACCCAACAAACAAACACGTCATTCACGCCCACATTTTAACAGCGACCAAGTTCACGTTTGTCACACTGGCCATCAACAATGTCTCCAAAGCTGGAATGGATCCGTGGCTAAATGCAGAAATGACGGCTGACGGGAGGGAATTTCCCGTCGGTTCAGTTACCGATTGCTCGGGGGAATGTTTCAATGGCTCCAAAATCTCACAACTATTTCAGAATTTGAAAATTCCGATTTGTAGAGATAGTTTGAAGGATCAATGATGCGGGCATGTTTGTTTTATTATCATTATCAGTATTATCATTATTATCATTATCATTATTATCATCATTATTGTTCTTCTTCTGATTATTATTATTATAATTATTATTGCTATCAATCTTTGATTATTTTTTCCGTTTCTTGTTTGATCTCGTTTTCTTGCATCGCTTCGTTTCGTTTATTTTGGTTTTGTTTCGTTTTGCTTGGTATTGGTTTGCTTTTCCTTTCCTTTCTTTTCATTGAAGTGTTCAGTCCTGCTTCGTTTATGTGGGAATTAATTTCTGGGAAGACAGGATTATGGTTTTTATCTTCTTGTCTTGGTGTTAATAACTTGTGTCTGTACCCTTACCTCCACCTCAAGCCTTGCTACTTATAGTGTGTGTGTGTGTGTGTGTGTGTGTGTGTGTGTGTGTGTGTGTGTTGTGTTGTGTTGTGTGTGTGTGTGTGTGTGTGTGTGTGTGTGGTGATGTGTGTGTGAGTGTGAGTGTGTGTGGTGGTGGGATGTGGTGGTGGTGGTGGTGGTGGTGGTAGTGTGTGTGTGTGTGTGTGTGTGTGGTGGGATGTGTGAGTGTGAGTGTGAGTATGAGTGTGTGTGTGGTCTGGTGGTGGTGGTGGTGGTTGTGAGTGTGTGTGTGTGTGTGTGGTGTGATGTGTGAGTGTGAGTGTGTGTGTGGTTGTGGTGGTGGTGGTGGTGGTGGTGGTGGTGTGTGTGTGTGTGTGTGTGTGTGCGTGTGTGGCGTGATTCTATATGTATGTGTGTTTGTGTATGTATGTTTTTTTGTTTTTGTTTGTTTTGTGTGTGTGTGTGTGTGTGTGTGTGTGTGTGTTTTGTGTGTGTGTGTGTGTGTGTGTGTGTGTGTGTTTTGTGTGTGTGTGTGTGTGTGTGTGTGTGTGTGTGTGTGTGTGTGTGGTGAATGGTTGAGGTTGTTTACAAAGGCCAAGAGAATACAGGATTGTATTTATCCTGGCCATGGAAGGCTGTGTGGTGGCAGCCCGCTGTGTCCACTCCCGGCGACGAAGTGAACGGCTGCAGACTGTGAGGGACAGAGATGGATTGTTGTACAGACACTGGGGGTGACTGGACTGCTGGCTTTGACCTGTCCTCATGGACGCTTGCTGAAACTGGCAACGACAGCCTGTATGGTCCCTTGCTCTCTCTGCAGGTATTGGCGGTGTGGCTATAAATATTGATGAAGATTAGCCCACAGCTTCCACCGGACACACGGAGATCAATGGCACAATGTACTGACCACAAGTTAAAAGGCTACTGCTTTTGAAATCCCGATAATATTAAAGACAATGGCTATCTGTGTATAGTGTGTGTATAAAGAAATATACAAATATACCCAGAGCCAACACCTTCTTTCGGTGTCTCTTGTATTCCGTTCTGACTCTATTCTAAACATGTTCTAACCTTTCTTAACTTCATTCAGACTAACTTTAGAGATTGTGTATCACGTTTCAGAATTGATTGAAAACGTGTTATATTTCGTATCAATATTGATTCAGAACATGCTTTATCCCATTTTCAGATCGCAGCTAGTAATAATCCACGAGCCGTTACACTGTCAAGCTGTACAATGTATCATAAACAGCTTGCCGTTCTCCATGACATACATCATTCAACCTGCCGTTATGTTCCAATACTGTACAACGTATTATAATCAGCTTACCGTTTTCCATGGCGCACAGTATTGTACACCGGCCTCACTGCTGTGTCCGTGTCTAGTGGCTGTGCAGAGAGCGACACGCTCCAGAGAGCTGATGAACAGCGCGCACTCCACCGCCCCGTGATGAAAGAACGCCATGATGAATGACGTGTAATCAACTCCCCCCTGTACACCCAGCCACTCTCTCTTCATTGGCTCTCATTTCTGTTTCCGCCCTGTAATCAACTACAGGAAATATAGCACTACATTTCATTTTTTTCCTTTTTTACTCCAATAAGAGTGTAACAAGAGAGAGAGAGAGGGGAGGGGGAAAGAAGAGAAAAAGTCAGAGAGAAAGGGAGAGAGAAAGTGAGAGAAAGGGAGAGAGAAAGTGAGAGAGAAAGGGAGAGAAAATGTCAGAGAGAAAGGGAGAGAGAAAGTGAGAGAGCGAGAGAGGAAGAGGATGGTGAGAGAGATATAGACAGACAGAAACAGAGAGACAGACAGAGAAAGATAGACAGACACACAGAGAATACAAACAAAATCCTATCGATGAAAGATGAGCATGTGTTGTCAATTAAGGTGTTTGCGTGTGTGTATGTGCGCGCGCTCTCTTGTAGCCCAGGAGTAGAAAAAAGAAACAAGTGCCGGGATGTCATGCAATGGGTTATGAGAGAGAGAGGGGCAGGAGTCAGGGTGTCGTGTATCATCATTAACTGGGGGAAGACCGGGAGAGGGGGGGGGGGGAGGGCGGGGGGGGGGGAGGAACGTGACGACAGGAAATAGCAGGGTGGTGTGGAAGATTGGAGACAGGGGGTGTGGAGAGTGCGCGCGCGCGTGCGCGCACACGTATAGGTGTGTGTGTGTTTGCGTGCTAGAGAGACAGATACAGAAACAGAGAAGAAGAAGAACAACAACAACAACAACAAAACAAAAAGAAGAAGACAGGGACATGGCAACAGCATGTACGGTGGCACAGGCGGCAGATTCAAACTCGTGCAGAGTGCATGTCCCCAAGTGACAGTAACTTCCGGTCCCACTCCGGCGGCGAAGTGACAGTTATGAGGTGTGAGTGTTACCAGTGACTGGGCTCCTTCGTCATGTGTCTGCTGGTGGCCGCCTTAGACAGGGACAGTGACCAACCCGTCTTGGCCTTGACCCTCAACCACAGGT
>NC_134880.1:30591784-30614284 GCF_041734735.1 Babylonia areolata
CTTTTGATTTTGTATGTTGCCATCCAGAAGTCATTTTTCTGTGGAGGCCAGTGTGAATTAAACACACTATCTGTTAGAAGCAGTCGATCTACTATGAAAACCAACAGTCCCCCGCTAATTGATCTGGGGCGGGCTTTACTACAGTGAACGGATGAATCTTTTATCTTATGTCTTTTTGCAGAGAGAGAGAGAGAGAGAGAGAGAGAGAGAGAGAATGAGTAGAGAAAGACAGATAGACAGAGACAAACAGATAGGCAGGCAGAGAGAAAGAGAGAGAAGCAGACAGACAGACAGACACACACACACACACACACACACACAGAGACGGACAGACAGACAGATACAGAGAGACAGAGAGAGAGAGAGAGAGAGACAGGGGCAGACAGACAAAAAGACAGATAAAAAGAGGAACACAGACAGACAGGCAAGCATGCAGGCAGAGAAGGAGAGAGAGGGAGACAGAGACAAAGCCAGACAAAGGCAGGGAAAAAACAAAGAGACATACATAGACAGTGACACATAGACAGACAGACAGACAGACAGACAGACAGATGATACATACACAGACATATAGAACACAAACAGACACAAACACGACTGAAAGGACTGATCGCACAGCTCACCCAGAAGTCCTTCCCACGATCTGTGTACCCTGAACCACTGGTTTCTCTGCCCCCCCCCCTCCTCCGCCTCCCTGCAGGGCTGAACCACTGGTTTCTCTGTTCCCCTGCAGGGCTGAACCACTGGTTCCTCTGTTCCCTGCAGGGCTGAACCACTGGTTTCTCTGTTCCTCTGCAGCGCTGAACCACTGGTTCCTCTGTTCCCCTGCAGGGCTGAACCACTGGTTCCTCTGTTCCCCTGCAGGGCTGAACCACTGATTTCTCTGTTCCCCTGCAGGGCTGAACCACTGATTTCTCTGTTCCCCTGCAGCGCTGAACCACTGGTTCCTCTGTTCCCTGCAGGGCTGAACCACTGGTTTCTCTGTTCCCCTGCAGGGCTGAACCACTGATTTCTCTGTTCCCCTGCAGCGCTGAACCACTGGTTCCTCTGTTCCCTGCAGGGCTGAACCACTGGTTTCTCTGTTCCCCTGCAGGGCTGAACCACTGGTTTCTCTGTTCCCCTGCAGCGCTGAACCACTGGTTCCTCTGTTCCCCTGCAGGGCTGAACCACTGGTTCCTCTGTTCCCCTGCAGGGCTGAACCACTGGTTTCTCTGTTCCCCTGCAGGGCTGAACCACTGGTTCCTCTGTTCCCCTGCAGGGCTGAACAACTGGTTTCTCTGTTCCCCTGCAGGGTTGAACCACTGGTTCTCGGTTCTCCTGCAGGGCTGAACCAGACAGCCAATGGCCGGGGGGCTAAGTGGGGGATAGGTGGGGGGGGGACAGCAGGTGCCTTGTGTGTGGTCCATGGTCAATGAGGTGCTTCTATCACTGATGTCCTGTTCACAGCAATGAGGTGCTTCTATCACTGATGTCCTGTTCACAGCAATGAGGTGCTTCTATCAATGATGCCCTGTTCACAGCGATGAGGTGCATGCTTCTATCAATGATGTCCTGTTCACAGCAATGAGGTGCTTCTATCAATGATGTCCTGTTCACAGCAATGAGGTGCTACTATCAATGATGTCCTTTTTACAGCAATGAGGTGCTTCTATCAATGATGTCCTGTTCACAACAATGAGGTGCTTCTATCAATGATGTCCTCTTCACAGCAATGAGTAGCTTCTATCAATGATGTCCTGTTCACAGCAATGAGGTGCTTCTATCAATGATGCCCTGTTCACAGCAATGAGGTGCTTCTATCAATGATGTCCTGTTCACAGCAATGAGGTGCTTCTATCAATGATGTCCTGTTCACAGCAATGAGGTGCTACTATCAATGATGTCCTTTTCACAGCAATGAGGTGCTTCTATCAATGATGTCCTTTTTACAGCAATGAGGTGCTTCTATCAATGATGTCCTGTTCACAACAATGAGGTGCTTCTATCAATGATGTCCTGTTCACAGCAATGAGGTGCTTCTATCAATGATGTCCTTTTCACAGCAATGAGGTGCTTCTATCAATGATGTCCTGTTCACAGCAATGAGGTGCTTCTATCAATGCTGTACTGTTCACAGCAATGAGGTGCTTCTATCAATGATGTCCTGTTCACAGCTATGAGGTGCTTCTATCAATGATGCCCTGTTCACAGCAATGAGGTGCTTCTATCAATGATGTCCTTTTCACAGCAGTGAGGTGCTTCTATCAATGCTGTACTGTTCACAGCAATGAGGTGCTTCTATCAATGATGTACTGTGCACAGCAATGAGATGCTTCTATCAATGCTATACTGTTCACAGCAATGCGGTGCTTCTGTCAATGCTGTACTGTGCACAGCAGGGAGGTGCTTCTATCAATGCTGTATTGTGCACAGCAGGGAGGGCATTACGCCTGGAACAAGCCTCTCTGTCCTTCTCACTCAGAATGCATGCCGAACCAAATGTCTTTTACATAGCACTCACTTTAGCTGCGGGTGGCAGGTCCGTGAAGTCGACACTAAACTGATCGTAAACGGCACTAGCACCGCCGAGTACTTAGGACAAATAAAACAGTCATGAATTCTTAACGTCATAATTGTTTCACGTGTAGACGCATAAATGCACACACAAGCAAGAGAATGCGTATGTTCACATACATGTATACATATACATGCAAAGACACACATGCTCATGCACACATACACACACAAACAGACACAAACACACACACACACACACACACACACACACACACACACACACACACACACACACACACACACACGCTAGCACGCATGCAAACAACCAAACAAAACACATGCGCAAACAAGACAACCGCAAAGCAAATGAGAGATAATCCAGGACCAGATGTATTCTTTGTGAGAACGAAAAAAGGAACAAGTACTAAAGACCGCCAACAAGAAGTCCACTAAGAGAGGAAATGGGAGAGAACTCCATTAAAATCCTCCAAGAATGCCTTGAAAGTTAACGTTAGTCCTCCATTAGTGATGTCAACACTGGGCTCCAGCCACACACACCCGTATCGCCGTGTGGAGAGCAGAGCAAGCTGCTGGTTCCAGCTGTAGTGGTGATGATAGACCCAAGATCTGGCTGCTTTCAGTTTTTAAAGCAAAGAAACTAAGTATAAAGATAGTTTTTGTATTGAACAGTTATACTAAACAATGTTGTTAAACCGTCTGTTTTCAAATGCAACTAAAACAAATGTATAATGTAAAACACACGTGTATAGCAATGTAAAACAAAACACAATCATGTCTGTACCACGTCAAGTGGCTCGTGTTCAGAAGGGCCAACGTCAAGGAAAGCAAAGAAGTCTGAGGAACGAGAGAGCAAAAGGAAAGAGGGAATATAATTATTGCACAGAATATTCACCAAGCGAAACCAAATACATGTACATTATAATATTATGACATTAATCACTGTGCCCAGTCGAATGCTGACATTAACATCTGCAAACCAGTCATGTCTTGCTATGGATTTTTATCGCAGTCACAGACATCACTGTGAACAAACCCGTGGAAAATTAGAAAACTGTGCTGAATTAGCTTTAGTGTCTTTCCACTGTTGCATAATTACTGATCTAGAGGAAGTTGTGTTCTTAGACCACACGTGAGGGGGAGGGAGGGGGGCAGATATCAATCAATAAATCTTCGAATCAATCTACCAATTAATCAGTCATAACATGATTGCCATCATCAACGCAAACAATCCGCGATAAGAGGCAGTCAGTCTCACAGGGCGCTCCCAGCAGTGACAGTAACAACATCGTTTATCGCTTGATCGCTATCTGCTGAGCACTCAGTCGTGAAATTCGCCCTGTTCCGCTCTCTCTCCAGCGGCAGTGGGCAGGATCAATACCGACCACTGCGGAACATCAATTGTGACCATTGGTATATGGTCGTCAGTTGGTGTCAAAAAGGACAAGCGGAGGACCAGAATCCCGTCATGGGAACCAGCCCGGGGGTCCTCCGAACCGAACTCCAGCCACCGGAGCTGAACAGCTGTCTAATTTGCTGAACTGTCCGAGAAGAAACCTTTCTTTTCCTTCGATAAGTACAGCCGATAACACACGCCAGTATTATCATTAATTGTCCCTACCCTGTGAACTGCTTCAATTTCACATAGATTAATAGAAATCCATCTTTGTTGTGTTGACTCAAAAATCAAAACTGTTCCATTTGGCACTGACTGCCAGTGGTGAGGGGCCATTTCAACATGCACTGGGTCCTGGAACTGATCGGGATCAGCAGCAGTCCTTCACCCAGGTGTTCAGGGTTCATGGCCCACACTTCCCAGGCATTTCAGGACTGTCCTTCCACACCTTGGTGTGTCATCCCCTCTCTCTCTTTCATTCTCTCTCTCCCCCCTCTCTCTCTCTCCCTCCCCCATCTCTCTCTCTCTCTCTCTCACATACACACAGACACACAGATACATGTACACACACAACTGAAATAAACAGAACCTCAATGGAGGAAAGATAATATAGACTGTAAGGTCTCCTTGTTCCTGCTGAACATATAACAATAATTGTATCAGGTATGGATTTTTATTTTTATTTTTATTTTTATTTTTTGATCAGGATCATTGTAACATAACCATGATCGACTTGCAGACCAAGACATGCGGCATTGGAAAGTCACTGACAATTGATTGCCGTGAACAGCTAGTAAACTATTTTTGACTCTGGTACTTCCTGGTAAGGGTAAGTGGTAATGCACTGTTCATGTGAGGAAAACACCACAGCACAGAGTCTACCACTCTGTTCATGTGAGGAAAACATCACAGTACAGTCTATCACTCTGTTCATGTGAGGAAAACACCACAGCACAGAGTCTACCACTCTGTTCATGTGAGAAAAACACCACAGCACAGGGTCTATCGCTACGTGCATTTGAGGAAAACATCACAGTACAGAGTGTATCACTACGTTCATTTGAGGAAAACATCACAGCACAGAGTGTACCACTCTGCTCATCTGAGGAAAACACCACAGCACAGACTCTATCACTCCGTTCATTTGAGGAAAATATCACAGTACAGGGTCTATCACTACGTTCATTTGAGGAAAACATCACAGTACAGAGTGTACCACTCTGCTCATCTGAGGAAAACACCACAGCACAGACTCTATCACTCCGTTCATTTGAGGAAAACATCACAGTACAGAGTGTATCACTCCGTTCATCTGAGGAAAACATCACAGCACAGACTCTATCACTCCGTTCATTTGAGGAAAACATCACAGTACAGAGTCTATCATTCCGTTCATTTGAGGAACATACCACAGCACAGACTCTATCACTACATTCATTTGAGGAAAATATCACAGTACAGGGTCTGTCACTCTGTTCCTGTGAGGAAAACATCACATCACAGGATCTATCACTCAGGTCAGAAACAGACACTGCAATCTCTCAACCCATGGAGAGGTCATGTAAGAAGGGTCATACTCGCCAAAGCTCATTCATACACACCATTGAACATGCAAGTTGCAGCTGATGAACGCAAAAGATGAACTTCGTAGAAAAAATCATACGTCACAGACTCCGAGCATTACACTATACAACACTGCACTACACCACACAACACCACACTACACCACACTACACTATACTACACTGCACTACACCACACCAAACCACACAACACCACACTACATTATACAACACTGCACTGCACCACACCACACCACACAACACCACACTACACCACACTACACTATACTACACTGCACTACACTACACCACACCACACAACACCACACTACATTATACAACACTGCACTACACCACACCACATCACACAACACCGCACTACACTATACAACACTGCACTACTCCACACCACACCACACAACACCACACTACACTATACAACACTGCACTACTCCACACCACACCACACAACACCAAACTACACAACACTGCACTGCACTACACCACACTACGCCACACTACACTATACAACACTGCACTGCACCACACCACACCACACAACACAACACTACACTATACAACACTGCACTGCACCACACCACACCACACAACACAACACTACACTATACAACACTGCACTGCACTACACCACAGTACACCACACTACACTATACAACACTGCACTGCACTACACAATACAACACTGCACTACTCCACACAACACCACACTACACTATACAACACTCACTACACTATACAACACTGCACTACTCCACACAACACTACACTACACCATACTACACTCCACTGCACTATACAACACTGCATTACTCCACACAACACTACACAACACTATACTACACTACACTGCACCATACAACACTGCACTACTCCACACAACACTGTGGTTCGTCCGTCGGGATCGACGAGGACCATCTAGTCATCCTGGGGGTGGGGGGGTTGGGCTCTGTGGGTGCGCAGATGACTGATCAGGCCAATCCGCGCCCAGAAGGTTCTGACGCAGTGTGGACAGGGGATGGTGGCGGCTGTCGGGGACTTGCTGGCACTGCTTTTCCTGGCCTGTCTACGTTGCTCTGCTGCAGCGATTCTGTTGGCCTCACAGGATTTGGCGCCTTTGTGGACAGCTGAACGCCACTTTGGTCTGTCCATTGCATTCAGCTCCCATGTGTCGTGGCTGATGTTGAAGGCCTTCAGAGAAGCTTTCAGAGTGTCTTTGAAGCGCTTCTTTTGGCCTCCATGGGAGCGCTTGCCATGTTGGAGTTCGCCGTACAGCAGTTTCTTGGGGAGCCGGTGGTCTGGCATGCGAACTACATGGCCTGCCAGGCGCAGCTGGGTCTGCATCAAGATGGTGTAGATGCTGGGCAAGTTTGCACGAGTGAGCACCTCTGTGTCAGGGATCTTGTCTTGCCACTTTATGCCGAGAAGTTTTCTGAGGCTGGTGGTGTGGAAGTGGTTCAGCTTTTTGGCGTGGCGTTTGTAGACCGTCCATGATTCACATCCATGGAGCAGGGTGGTGAGAACTATGGCCTTGTATACTTTGAGCTTCGTTTCCATGGTGATGCCTCTCCTGTTCTTATGGAGTCTGCTGAAGGCAGCGCTGGCTTTGGCGAGTCTGGCATTCACCTCGTCGTCGATGACAACTGTGCGAGAGAGTGTACTGCCCAGGTATGTGAACTTGTCCACCGCGTTCAGTCGTTGCCCGTTGATGAAGATGTTTGGTTCAATGTAAGGCTTTCCTGGAGCTGACTGGTGCATCACCTCAGTCTTCTTTGTGCTGATTGTGAGGCCAAAGTGGTCACAGGCAGCAGAGAACTTGTCGACGCTGTGTTGCATGTCAGCTTAGGAGGCAGCGTTGAGAGCGCAGTCATCAGCAAACAGTAAGTCATTGACGGTGTCTGTCCTCACCTTGGTTTTTGCTTGAAGCCTCCTGAGGTTGAAGAGTGAGCCATCTGTGCGGTACCTGATGCCAATGCCTACGTCAGCGTCTCTGAAGGCATCTGTCAGCATGGCTGAAAACATGAGACTGAACAGGGTGGGGGCAAGAACACACCCTTGCTTGACTCTGATGGAGACAGGGAATAGTTCTGAAGTCTCTCCGTTGTCTTGGACTCGGGCCAGCATCCCATCGTGTAGTTGCTGTATGATGGTGATGAACTTTCTGGAACATCCATACTTCGTCATGATTCTCCAAAGGCCATCTCTGCTAACAGTATCGAAGGCCTTGGCCAGATCGACATAGGTGGAGTAAAGGTCGGCGTTCTGTTCCTGACACTTCTCCTGGAGCTGCCTGGCAGCAAACACCATGTCGATAGTCCCGCGTTCTTTCTGGAAGTCACACTGGCTCTCTGGTAGGAGACCTTGCTCAAGGTGCACTATGAGACGGTTGAGTAGCACTCTGGCCAGAATCTTGCCTGCGACGGACAGCAGGGATATTCCACGATGGTTGTCACAGGCCTGACGATTTCCTTTGCGCTTGTACAGGTGTATGATGGAGCGTCTTTGAAGTCCTGTGGAACTGCCTCATGCTGCCAGATGAGCTGGAACAGCTGATGAAGCTTCTCAGTCAGCGCCATACCACCTTCTTTGTAGACCTCAGCTGGAATGGAGTCTGAGCCAGGGGCTTTGCCCTTGGATAGCAGACGGATAGCTTTCTGGGTCTCCTCCAAAGTTGGAATGGCATCCAACGACTCACTGACTGGCACCTGGGGGAGTTGGTCGATGGCTTCATCATTGATGGTGGAACGACGGTTCAGTATGCTGTCAAAGTGTTCAGCCCATCTCTCAAGGATCCCGTCCTTGTCAGTGATTAGGGTAGAGCCATCAGCACTGAGGAGTGGAGCAGATCCGGAGATGGTGGGACCGTAGACTTCTTTCAGTCCGTTATAGAAATTCTTCATGTCGTTCCTGTCGGCAAAGCCCTGGATCTCATCAGCTTTGTTGCTCAACCAGGAATCCTGCATCTGCCGCAGCTTCAGCTGGATGGTGCTGCGTGCGCTCTTCAGTATGTCTTTCTTTGACTGTGACTTGGGATCTTCAATGTGGGCTCTGTAGGCTTGGCGTTTGTCTTCCAGCAGCTGCTTGATCTCAGTACAGTTCTCATCAAACCAGTCTTTGTGCTTCCTGGCAGAAGGCCCCAGGCACTCCATGGCAGTGTTGTACACCGTCTCATGCAGTGCGCCCCATGCTGCCTCCACATTCTGGTTGTCCAGCACGGTGGACCCAAGGCGTTCCTCCAGGGTGTCAGCAAAGCTCTGCTTGATGTTGCCTAGCTCCAGCTTGTTGACATTCAGGCATTTGAGTGCTTTCATGCCCTGAGGCCGTCTCTTAGGCTGGATGCGGAGGTTGAGTTTGGAGACGGTAAGGCGGTGGTCTGTCCAGCACTCGGCGCCGCACATGGCCCTCGTGACTCGTACGTCCTGCCTGTCCCTCTTCCTGACGATGACAAAGTCGATGAGATGCCAATGCCCAGAGCGAGGATGCATCCATGACGTCCTGTTACTGGTAGGGAGGCAGAAGACGTGCTCGGCACATGTCTGGAGAAGTAGTTGACCATTGCTGTTACAGTTACCAACCCCATGCTTCCCACTCACGCCTTCCCAGGAGGTGCTGTCACAGCCAACTCTCGCGCTAAAGTCACCAAGAATGATGAGCTTGCCTGCGTTGGGAACAGTGTGGATGACAGCGTTCAGGTCCTCGTAGAGTTGGTCATGGTGGGCGCGTAGGCGCTGAAAATAGTGGTAAACTTCTTCCCGTTGCACAAAGGGAGTTTCATCGTCATCAGGCGATCGTTCACTCCTTTCGGGGGGGCAGCCAGCTTGCCAACGAGGGTTGTCTTCACTGCAAAGCCAACTCCAGCCTCACGTCTCTCCTCAGGTCTGCGACCACTCCAAAAGAAGGTGTAGCCTGCACCTCGCTCCCAGAGTTTGCCTTCTTCTGCCAGTCTGGTCTCACTTAAGGCAGCGATGTCAATGTTGTACCTGGCTAGTTCACTCGCAATGAGTGCTGTGCGTCTCTGTGGTCTGGCTGAGTCGCCTCTGTCCAGAAGCGTACGCACGTTCCATGTGGCAATGGTCAATGGGGTGCTCCTTGTTTTCTTCTTTCTTTCCTTTGTGTGTCGACCGCTTGAGTAGGGTCACCGTCAGCCGCGGTATGCTGACTAGGGTGGTGTGGAGCAGGCAATGTTTAGGGCACCTTTTCTAGCCCCTTCCTCATGCCATGGAGGTGAGCAGTGCTGTCTTGAAGAGGGCTGCTCAGTCGCTCAGGGGGCTGCCGATCTCCACCGCTGCTCCAGTCGGTGAAAAACGACCCTATGGCCTGAGCCGCCTGTGTGCAGGTCCGCGGCTACGACTGCCAGTGTACCCACACCTGTCGCTTCGTCGCTCGCCTGTCGCCACAGGGCTTGGGGAAAATGATGGTATGGGATGAAGGATGACTGATGATTTGCGCGATGACTTTGTTTATAGTGAGGAAGAGTTGCGCACCGTCGACCTCACTCTCTTGTCCGAGACCGTCTGTATCCAGTGGCAAGACGAGGTCAAGACAACTGGAGATAGAAACGGATGCAGTGGATGACCAGGATGTCCTATGTGCCTCATCCTGCCCTCAGCACTCCACAGTGCTCTGCTGCAACCGCCTTCCTCTCCGTTGAACCATGAGTCCGCCGGATCCAGTCTTCTCATGCTTGGGTAGACAAGCCCTAACTCACCGAGGGTTTGAGACCCGTCGGCTACCCTCACCTAGTTTAGCCAGCCTGTCAAAACCGTTGCCCGGGGGTTGGGCGCTGCCGCATGCTAGCAGCTTCTAGGACCCATAGGTGAGAGCTGAGTGCCGGTGGGGACCAATAGAGGACGAACCACTCCCCCCGGACAAGTCCCCCTCTAGAGGTACTACCCCTCCTGTGCACCCCCTAACCCCCACACACTACACTACTCCACACAACACTACACTACACTATACTACACTGCACTGCACTACCTATACAACACTGCACTACACCACACTACACTATGCTACACTGCACTAAACTATACAACACTGCACTACACCACACTACACTATACTACACCACACTACACTATACTACACTGCGCTACACAATACAACACTGCACTACACCACACTACACACAGAACTACCATGATATAGCATACAATACCAAAGCATACAATAGCATACTATAACACAGCATAGCATAGCATAGCATAGCATAGCATATCCTGCAACGCAAAGCAACACAATACCGTACAATACTATGCAGTAAATACAGTTCTAACACAGAACGAAAGAATGATGTTATTAATACGAAACTGTGCATATCTAATAGTCTGAAATGTGTGCTACAGTTTCAATGAAGAAGTACGCAAAGAAAATCAGGAACAGTATGATGCTAAAAAGGTACAGGGACTATTGTGGTATACTCAAGTTGGAGCAATTTTGTGAAATAAATAAACAAGCTGTCAAATGCTTGTTTGTTTTTTCTTTTAATATCAGTGTTTATATACGACTGCATTATTGAATTTGTGATTCACGTATTCATTTTTGTTATGAACAGAACATTTTATTTGTTTCATTTAATTTAATTTATTTATTTCATCTTTTCTTATTTTGTTTTATTTTGATTTGTGTGGGTGTGTGCAAATCCGAATGCCTTTACAGAGAAACTTTCTTTTAGGCTTTGGCGTGATTTGTTCCCTTTTCCATCGTGTCTTGTGGATAGGTTATTTTCTGGGAGAAAAAAAAGAAGAAGAAAATTTGTTGACAAAAACGAAGGAGTGTATCCTGAAGGGAATTATTGCTGCAGCTGTACCGTCATCATCATTCCATACGGGATCTGTCCCACATCATTAACCTAACTGCCGTCTTCCGTGGGGGAAGACTGAACATCTTTGATAACTATCCTGGTAAAAGAGAAGACATTCTGAAAGAAGTAAATATATACAGAAAGTAAGAAATAACGAACGAAATAAAGAAAGAATGGCAAAAAGAAAGAAAGCGATTAGATGAAAAATAAATAGACAGGTAGACAAAACGAGAGAATGAAAGAAAGCACAGAAAGGAAGAAAGAAAGAAAGAAAGAAAGACTTTTGACAGATACAGAAGACCGTAACACCTTTCGACAGAACATTCCTTCCATAATAAGCCCACAGTCAGCACGATCACAGAAGTCGGTGTGTGGAGGTGTTGTTTGAAGTGGGAAACAGCCACTCCTCTAATTACTGCACAGCGGTGAGGAAGAGGAGTTTTTGTATTTGTTTGAAAGAACATTTACCTGACCACATCCGTGAGTTAACAAACTTGAATCTATCTGTTTGCTTCCATCATTATACCCGTGTGTGTGTGTGTGTGTGAGAGAGAGAGAGAGAGAGAGAGAGAGAGAGAGAGAGAAACACACACACACACACACACACACACACACACACACACACACACACACACACACACAGTTGTCTGATATGGCTTATCCATCTTGTCTTCTCATTCTTTATTATCATCTCCGCTGGACGAATTTCGCGAGTTTTTTGTTTGTTTGTTTTCTTCATTTTTTCAACACGAAATTTATGGCGTCCATTGACTTGAAATATTTTCCTTTCTTTTTTTTTTCCGAACTTTACGTTCGGCCACTTTCGCACCAGCAAGAAGAGATTTTAAAATGCTTTCTGTCTCTGTCTCTGTTTCTGACCCTACCCCTCCGCCCCCCTCTCTCTCTCTGTATTTTTTTTTTATCTCTGTTTTTCTGTCTGTCTCTCTCAGTATCTGTCACCCCATCTCTGTTCTCGAGCAGACAGTGAGAAAGAGAGAGAGAGAGACAGACAGACAGAGATGCGTGTATGTGTGTGTCCGTGTGTGTGTGTGCACGTGCGTTCGCATGCATGCGTGTTTGCGTGTTTCTGCATGCGTGCGTGTGTGTGCGTGGGTGTACGTGCGTGCGTACATGCATGTGTTCATTCTTTTGTTTAACGTGTCTTCACAATTGTGACTTTACACGTGCGAGTGCATGCATTTATGTGCGTACGTGTAGGTCTGTGTGTGTGTGTGTGTGTGTGTGTGTGTGTGTGTGTGTGTGTGTGTGTGTGTGTGTGTGTGTGTGTGTGTGTGTGTGTGTGTGTGTGTGTGTGTGCACAGTTTCCAGACAGTTCCTGGCTCTGCTTCTGTTGAAAGTTTGACACTGATGTCAGCTACCTCTGGCGAAATCTTCAGAGTTTATTACAAGGATCTTTTTTTCCCTACCCCGCAGTAAATGGGTTTTTTTACAGCTTCTCTTTCATTCTCACAAATGTTCTTTATTCTTTTGTTTTGCTGGCTTGTTTTGTTTTGCTGGCTTGTTTTGTTTTGCTGGCTTGTTTTGTTTTGCTGGCTTGTTTTGTTTCTACACGTTTTCTTCTAACCTTTTTCCTTGTCTTTCTCTGTTTCTTTGTTGTGGTTGTTGCTGTTTTGCATACATTCATATTCTTAAACCCCCCATTCCCCTCCTTTTCATCTTATCCCGCATTCATCTCCTATTTCTTAATTCGGTCTATTGTTTTGCTGTTGTTATCGTCGTTCGTGTTGCCTTAAGACATGTTTTCTTTTCTTCCTTTGTTTGTCTCTGTCTGTATATTTACCATCTATTTCACATTGCTTTGTAATGCGCCACACTGTATTGTATTGTACTGTAATGCTTTGTAAATATTGTATGGTATTCTATTGCACTATTGTATAGTGTAATGTCGCGTCGCGTTGTGTTGTGTTGTGTTGTGTTGTCACGGTAACATTATGTTCATCTTGGACACCTCTCTCTGTCTCTGTCTCCGTGTCTGTCTGTGTCTGTCTCTGTGTCCGTGTCTGTGTCTGTCTGTGTCTGTGTCTGTCTCTGTGTCTAAACGCATACTAAATCTACATCTATGACCTTGTTCATCGTCTGGGTCTGCCTGGTCTCAGGCTTTCTGTCAATATGATTGTTGTATTTGTTTGCTTGCCGATCTCTGACCATCAGTCTGTCTATTTGTCTGTGCAATTCTCTCTCTCTCTCTCTTACTACACACACACATACACACACACGCAAGCACACACACACACACACACACATATGCGCGAGCGCGCGCGCGCGCGCGCGCGCGTGTGTGTGTGTTTAATACAAATATACCAGTACACATCCACTTATCAATCAATGTGTGCATGTTTTTATTTACAAACGTATATATATATATTAATTTTACCTATCCTTGAACAGAGAGACAGAGACACAGAAAGACGGAGTATTAACTCATTCATACCAATAGACACACACCAACTGACCAACTCACTGCAGCCGGTTTTAAAGCCACTCGTCCAAATACAAACGAGCACAAAAAGCTGCTGACGTTAACAGTCTTTATCTCCGCTCTTTCCCCGCACAACTCACACTAGAAAAAAACACACCCCACATTTTGTTCCTTTTGCTCACCACTTACACCCCACAAACGCTCTCTGTCTCTGTCTCTGTCTCTCTCTCTCTCTACACACACACACACACACACACACACACACACACACAGACGCGCCACCACCCCCACCCCCCCAAACACACACATACCATTGCCTCAGCCAAGAAGATCGTCATCCTCCTTACCACTACCACAATGGCGGTGGGCCGACAGAGCGCGAGGAGGAGCGGAAGTGATTACTTTAAGTGGCTTACCGCCCTCCTCTCAATTACGCTAATAAGACGGGGGCAGGAGGGAGGGGGGGCTGACTGGACAAAAGAAAACACAGAAGGATGCCGAGGTGGGCGCGGACTGGGAGACGGGGAGGGGGTAGAGGGGGGGGGGGGAGATCTGTCTTGGACGAGGTCCAGAGAAAAGTCCATTCCTTCTTCTCATGAAGTTGCTCCTGCTGCTGCTGCCATGGAGAGATGGGAGAATTGATAGACGTGGGTCTGGAGCAGTCTTCGTCTGCGAAGGGAATCCTAACGTAATGATATGCGCGCGTGTGTATGTGCGTGTGTGTGTGTGTGTGTGTGTGTTAGCGAGCGAGCGAGCGAGCGAGCGAGAGAGAGAGAGAGAGAGAGAGAGAGAAGAAGAAGAAGAAGAAGAAAATATCAAGTATTATCACGAACGCAAGTATATATATATATATATCTGTGTGTGTGTGTGTCTGTGTGTGCGTGCGTGTGTGTGTATCTGTGTGTGTGTGTGTGTGTATGTATGTGAGTGTGTGTGTGTGTGTGTGTGTGTGTGTGTGTGTGTGTGTGCGTGTGTGTGGGAGTAGAATAGAATAGAGTATCAATCATTGTCACGAAACCAGAGTGTTTACATGACGCAAGTGTGAGTGTGTGTCCACCAGCCTTCCCTCCCTCCCCCCTCATCTCACCCAGCCTTCCCTCCCTCCCCTCTCTCATCTCTCCCAGCCTTCCCTCCCTCCCCCCTCATCTCCCCCAGCCTTCCGTCCCTCCCCTCTCTCATCTCATCTCCCCCAGCCTTCCCTCACCCCCCTCTCATCTCCCCCAGCCTTCCCTTCTTCCCCTCTCATCTCCCCCAGCCTTCCCTCCCTCCCCTCTCTCATCTCTTCCAGCCTTCCCTACCTCCCCCCTCTCATCTCCACCAGCCTCCCTTCCCTCCCCTCTCTCATCTCTCCCAGCCTTCCCACCCTCCCCTCTCTCATCTCCCCCAGCCTTCCCTCACCACCCTCTCATCTCCCCCAGCCTTCCCTTCCTCCCCTTTCTCATATCCCCCAGCCTTCCCTCCCTCCCTTCTCTCATCTCCCCCAGCCTTCCTTCCCTCCCCTCTCTCATCTCTCCCAGCCTTCCCTCCGCCTTCTCATGTCATCTCCCCCAGCCTTCCCTCCCTCCCCTCTCTCATCTCTCCCAGCCTTCCCTACCTCCCCCCTCTCATCTCTCACAGCCTTCCCTCCCTCCCCTCTCTCATCTCTCCCAGCCTTCCCTCCCTCCCCTCTCTCATTCATCTCCCAGCCTTCCCTACCTCCCCCCCCTCATCTCCCCCAGCCTTCCCTTCCTCCCCTCTCTCATATCCCCCAGCCTTTCCTCCCTCCCCTCTCTCATCTCCCCCAGCCTTCCTTCCCTCCCCTCTCTCATCTCCCCCAGCCTTTCCTCCCTCCCCCTCTCATCTCCCCCAGCCTTCCCTACCTCCCCCCTCTCATCTCTCCCAGCCTTCCCTCCCTCCCCTCTCTCATCTCTCCCAGCCTTCCCTCCCTCCCCTCTCTCATCTCTCCCAGCCTTCCCTACCTCCCCCCCCTCATCTCCCCCAGCCTTCCCTTCCTCCCCTCTCTCATATCCCCCAGCCTTTCCTCCCTCCCCTCTCTCATCTCCCCCAGCCTTTCCTCCCTCCCCTCTCTCATCTCCCACAGCCTTCCATCCCTCCCCTCTCTCATCTATCCCAGCCACCCTTCCCTCCCCTCTCTCATCTCCCCCAGCCTCCCTTCCCTCCCCCTCTCATCTCCCCCAGCCTTCTCTCCCTCCCCTCTCTCATCTCCCCCAGCCTTTCCTCCCTCCCCTCTCTCATCTCTCCCATACTTCCCTCCCTCCCCTCTCTCATCTCTTCCAGCCTTCCCTCCCTCCCCTCTCTCATCTCTTCCAGCCTTCCATCCCTCCCCTCTCTCATCTCTCCCATACTTCCCTCCCTCCCCTCTCTCATCTCTTCCAGCCTTCCATCCCTCCCCTCTCTCATCTCTCCCAGCCTTCCCTCCCCCCTCTCATGTCATCTCCCCCAGCCTTCCCTACCTCCCCCTCTCATCTCCCCCAGCCTTCCCTCTCTCCCCCCTCTCATCTCTCCCAGCCTCCCTTCCCTCCCCTCTCTCATCTCCCCCAGCCTTCCCTTCCTCCCACCTCATCTCCCCCAGCCTTCCCTCCCTCCCCCCTCTCATCCCATCTCCCCGAACCTTCCCTCCCCCCCCTCTCATCTCATATCCCCCAGCCTTCCCTACCTCCCCCCTCATCTCCCCCAGCCTTCCCTTCCTCACCCCTCTCATCTCATCTCCCCCAGCCTTCCCTACCTCCCCCCTCATCTCCCCCAGCCTTCCCTTCCTCACCCCTCTCATCTCATCTCCCCCAGCCATCCCTACCTCCCCTCTCATCTCCCCCAGCCTTCCCTCCCTCACCCCTCTCATCTCATATCCCCCAGCCTTTCCTCCCTCCCCTATCTCATCTCTCCCAGCCTCCCTTCCCTCCCGTCTCTCATCTCTCCCAGCCTTCCCTCCCTCCCCCCTCATCTCCCCCAGCCTTCCCTCCCCCCTCTCATCTCATTTCCCCCAGCCTTCCCTCCCTCCCCTCTCTCATCTCTCCCAGCCTTCCCTCCCTCCCCTCTCTCATCTCCCCCAGCCTTCCCTCCCCCCTCTCATCTCATCTCCCCCAGCCTCCCCTCCCTCCCCTCTCATCTCTCCCAGCCTTCCCTCCCTCCCCTCTCATCTCTCCGAGCCTTTCCTCCCTCCCCTCTCTCATCTCTCTCAGCCTTTCCTCCCTCCCCTCTCTCATCTCCCCCAGCCTTCCCTCCCTCCCCTCTCTCATCTCTCCCAGCCTTCCCTCCCTCCCCTCTCTCATCTCTCCCAGCCTTCCCTCCCTCCCCCCTCATGTCATCTCCCCCAGCCTTCCCTCCCTCCACCCTCTCATCTCTCCCAGCCTCCCTTCCCTCCCCTCTCATATCTCCCCCAGCCTTCCCTCCCTCCTCTCTCATCTCCCCCAGCCATCCCTCCCTCCCCCCTCATCTCCCCCAGCCTTCCCTCCCTCCACCCTCTCATCTCTCCCAGCCTCCCTTCCCTCCCCTCTCATATCTCCCCCAGCCTTCCCTCCCTCCTCTCTCATCTCCCCCAGCCTTCCCTCCCTCCACCCTCTCATCTCTCCCAGCCTCCCTTCCCTCCCCTCTCATATCTCCCCCAGCCTTCCATCCCTCCCCTCTCTCATCTCTCCCAGCCTTCCCTCCCTTCCCTCTCATCTCACCCAGCCTTCCCTCCCTCCCCCATCTCATCTCTCCCAGCCTCCCTTCCCTCCCCCCTCATCTCCCCCAGCCTTCCCTCCCTCCCCCCTCTCATCTCATCTTCCCCAGCCTTCCCTCCCTCCCCCCTCTCATCTCCCCCAGCCTTTCCTCCCTCCCCCCTTCTCATCTCTCCCAGCCTCCCTTTCTTCCCCTCTCTCATCTCCCCCAGCCTTCCCTCCCTCCCCTCTCATCTCTCCCAGCCTTCCCTCCCTCCCCCCTCATCTCCCCCAGCCTTCTCTCCCTCCCCTCTCTCATCTCTCCCAGCCTTCCCTCCCTCCCCCTCTCATCTCCCCCAGCCTTCCCTCCCTCCCCCCTCTCATCTCCCCCAGCCTTCCCTCCCTCCCCCCTCTCATCTCCCCCAGCCTTCTCTCCCTCCCCTTCTCATCTCCCCCAGCCTTCCCTCCCTCCCCACTCTCATCTCATCTCCCCCAGCCTTCCCTCCCTCCCCCCTCTCATCTCCTCCCCCAGCCTTCCCTCCCTCCCCCCTCTCATCTCTCCCAGCCTCCCTTCCCTCCCCTCTCATCTGCCCCAGCCTTCCCTACCTCCCCCCTCTCATCTCCCCCAGCCTCCCTTCCCTCCCCCCTCATCTGCCCCAGCCTTCCCTCCCTCCCCCCTCTCATCTCTCCCAGCCTCCCTTCCCTCCCCTCTCATCTGCCCCAGCCTTCCCTCCCTCCCCCCTCATCTGCCCCAGCCTTCCCTCCCTCCCCCCTCTCATCTCTCCCAGCCTTCCCTCCCTCCCCTCTCTCATCTCTCCCAGCCTTCCCTCCGCCTTCTCATGTCATCTCCCCCAGCCTTCCCTACCTCCCCCCCTCATCTCCCGCAGCCTTCCCTCCCTCCCCCCTCTCATCTCTCCCAGCCTTCCCTCCCTCCCCTCTCTCATCTCTCCCAGCCTTCCCTCCGCCTTCTCATGTCATCTCCCCCAGCCTTCCCTACCTCCCCCCCTCATCTCCCGCAGCCTTCCCTCCCTCCCCCCTCTCATCTCTCCCAGCCTTCCCTCCCTCCCCCTTCTCATCTCATCTCCTCCAGCCTTCCCTCCCCTCTCATCTCCCCCAGCCTTCCCTACCCCCTCTCATCTCTCCCAGCCTCCCCTCCCTCCCCTCTCTCATCTCCCCCAGCCTTCCTCCCCCCCTCTCATCTCGCCTTCCCTCCCTCCCCTCTCTCATCTGCCCCAGCCTTCCCTCCCTCCCCTCTCTCATCTCCCCCAGCCTTCCCTCCCTCCCCTCTCTCATCTCCCCCAGCCTTCCCTACCTCCCCCCTCTCATCTCCCCCAGCCTTCCATCCCTCCCCTCTCTCATCTCCCCCAGCCTTCCCTACCTCCCCCCTCTCATCTCCCCCAGCCTTCCCTCCCTCCCCTCTCTCATCTCCCCCAGCCTTCCCTCCCCCCTCTCATCTCATCTCCCCCAGCCTTCCCTACCTCCCCCCTCATCTCACCCCGCCTTCCCTACCTCCCCCCTCATCTCACCCAGCCTTCCCTCCTCCCCCCTCTCATCTCCCCCAGCCTTCCCTACCTCCCCCCTCTCATCTCCCCCAGCCTTCCTTCCTCCCCCCTCTCATCTCCCCCAGCCTTCCCTACCTCCCCCCTCTCATCTCCCCCAGCCTTCCCTACCTCCCCTCTCTCATCTCCCCCAGCCTTCCCTACCTCCCCCCTCTCATCTCCCCCAGCGTTCCCTCCCGCCCCTCTCATCTCCCCCAGCCTTCCCTCCCTCCCCTCTCTCATCTCCCCCCTCTCTCATCTTCCCCCTCTCTCATCTCCCTCAGCTTTCCCTCCTCCCCCCCTCTGATCTCCCTCAGCTTTTCCTGCCCCCCCCCCCCTCCCTCTCTCTTTTCTTTCTCATTGCACGCGTGTTCATCTTTTCTCCCAATTCCTATATTGTTGATCAATATTCTCAGCGCTCGCAGCTTTCTTTGAGTTAGATTGTATATATGAGATTTCCATTGTTTTGATCCCCGCGCGTTCTCTTGGTATTTGTTTATTTTGACTTCTTTTCACTGGAGGCTTGAGTGCAGAAAACCTATTGCGTTTGGTTTGCTTATTCTGTGCGCTCATAAATAAGGATTTCACTCATTCCTTCTTCGATTGTTTTTCTCCGTCAGTGAGTTTGTCGGTGCGCGCGCGCGCTCGCGTCTGTATATGTGTCTGTCTGTCTGTGTGTCTGTGACGGTGTGTCTGTGTCTTTCTCTCTGTGTATGTGTGTCTGTGTGTATATGTATATCTCTTCTGTGTGTATGTGTCTGTGTGTTTCTGTATGTCTGTGTGTATATGTTTCTGTGAATGTATGCCTGTGCGTCTTTGTCTGAGTCTGTGACTCTTGTCTGCGTGCTTCTGTCTTAGTTTCTGTGAATGTTTATGTGTCTGTCTTTGTCTCTGTGTCATTGTCTGCGTGTTTGTGTCTGCGTCAGTCGTTGTGTCTGTGTGTCTGTGTCTCTATGTTCTGTGTGTCTATGTTTGTGTCTGCATCTGCGTCTGCGTCTGTGTCTGTGTGTCTATGTGTCTGTGTCCGTGTCTGGGTGTCTGCGTCTGTGTGTCTGTGTCATGTGTGATGTCTGTGCCTGTCTGTGTAAATGTATGTCTGTGTGTTTGTGGCTGTGTCAGTGTGTCTGAGTATTATGTGCTTCTCTTTCTCCCCCCTGCCCCTCCCGCCCAACCACAACTTCCCCAACCCATCTGTTTTTATGTTGTTGTCTCACTCTTTATCTCTCTCTGCACGAAACCAGATAATTAGTTTTTTCGCTGAATGAAATGAACCCAGTTCACAATTTCCTTTTTCTCATTCTGTATTTTGCTTTCCTCCCATCAGCCGGTCCATTTCTTTCCACTCCCCTTACTTGTCGACTTTCGTTTCATCAACCTATGCTTCCTTGATTTGTTCGTCTTAATCTTTTGTCCTTCTTCATTCTATTAGTCTTCGATTCTGAATGCACCCTTAGCTTTTTGCTTACTTTGTTTTGATTTTGTTTTTATGCAATTTACCTCATTTTGTATCAATTCTATTTTCCCGTCTGCCTGTCTGTCTTTCGTTCCTCTTTAGTGAAAGAGGTGGGTGGGACATGTTGCCAAATGTCAGATGAGAAACAGCGAAAGGTATCTCTTTTGCAGTCAGCTACAAAAGTAAAGAAAACGTTTTCCTGGAGAGCGTACCGAGGCAGTGATTCAAACTGCCGCGCCACGCTGCCCCACCTGTCGCCCAGGGATCAGCTGTGGAATGTCAGGACTCCAGGACTAATGTGTCAGATGTGTCAGTGTGGCGATAAAGAAACAGCAGCAATGGAAACAACGCAATACAATGCAGTTCACCTGTATTGATCCTTTAATGACATTCAAATGACTGGACACACAGCTCGTGACACGCATTTCACGTTCACTGAAACAAAAGCGTGAAAACAGACTATAAACAGTCAGTACGAACATTTATCATGATTAAGAAAATTAAGTATGAAACATGACGGGCGTCAACATCCTGCATTCGTGTCCCATTAATTGGACGACAAGTCCTACTACCCGTCACTGTACCCACACCCACTGTACCCACACCCGCTGTACCCACACCCACACCCACTGTACCCACACCCACTGTACCCACATCCACACCCACTGTACCCACACCCACACCCACTGTACCCACACCCACTGTACCCACACCCACAACCACTGTACCCACACCCACACCCACTGTACCCACACCCACTGTACCTACACCCCCTGTACCCACATCCACACCCACTGTACCCACACCCACTGTACCCACACCCACTGTACCCACATCCACTGCATTCACACCCACTGTACCCACACCCACTGTACCCACACCCACACCCACTGTACCCACACCCACACCCACTGTATCAACACCCAACTGTACCCACACCCACTGTACCCACACCCACTGTTCCCACACCCACTGAATCCACACCCCCCTAATCCACTGTACCCACACCCACTGTACCCACACCCACTGTATCCCACTACCCCCACTGTACCCACACCCCCTGTACCCACATCCACACCCACTGTATCAACACCCAACTGTACCCACACCCACTGTACCCACACCCACTGTTCCCACACCCACTGCATCCACACCCACACCCTACATCCACTGTACCCACACCCACTGTACCCACACCCACTGCATCCACACCCCCTGTACCCACATCCACACCCCCTGTACCCACATCCACACCCACTGTACCCACACCCACTGCATCCACACCCACTGTACCCACACCCACTGCATCCACACCCACTGTACCCACACCCACTGTACCCACACCCACTGTACCCACACCCACTGCATCCAAACCCACTGTACCCACACCCACTGCATCCACACCCACTGTACCCACACCCACTGCATCCACATCCACACCCTACATCCACTGTACCCACACGCACTGTACCCACACCCACTGCATCCACACGCACTGTACCCACACGCACTGTACCCACACCCACTGCATCCACACGCACTGCATCCACACCCACTGTACCCACTGTACCAACACCCACACCCACACCCACTGTACCCACACCCACACCCACTCTACCCACTGTACCTGCACCCACTGTTTCCACACCCACTGTACCCACAGTACCCACTGTACTCATACCCACTGTACCCACTGTACTCACACCCACTGTACCCACAGTACCCACTGTACTCATACCCACTGTACCCACTGTATTCACACCCACTGTACCCACTGTACTCATACCCACTGTACCCACTGTACTCACACCCACTGTACCCACTGTACTCATACCCACTGTACCCACTGTACTCACACCCACTGTACCCACTGTACTCATACCCACTGTACCCACTGTACTCATACCCACTGTACCCACTGTACTCACACCCACTGTACCCACAGTACCCACTGTACTGTACTCACACCAACTGTACCCACAGTACCCACTGTACTCACACCCACTGTACCCACTGTACTCACACCCACTGTACCCACAGTACCCACTGTACCCACTGTACTCACACCCACTGTACCCAATGTACTCACACCCACTGTACCCACAGCACCCACTGTACTCATATCCACTGTATCCACA
>NC_134880.1:30619284-30626784 GCF_041734735.1 Babylonia areolata
GCGACTCTTACTCTACCCAAGCAAAGAATAGACCTTTATAAATCGAGTTTGGCATATTCCGGCACGCACTGCTGGAACAATCTCCCCAAACACCTCAAAGAACCCTTTTTCACCACAACATTCAAAGAGTAACTTGGACAGTACATGCGTGCCGAAAGCCAGACTGAAAATCTGGTATAATATTGTCACTGACAATCCTTACAAACTATGTCGAAATGCGTCAATCAGTTGATAACATATCACGCCATAAAATATTATTTCAGAGATTTTCTCTTTACAGTGGACACAAACAAACGAAATCAAACTCTAGTCTGGTCACGTCTACGATTTTGTATACTTACATGTATTACAAATTGTGAACCACCCTCACCCAACTCTTTTTTTTTTCTCCCCCACACTGACATATCTTTACATCTCTGTCTGTCTGTGTCTCTCTCTCCCCTCTGTCTCTCCCTCTCTCTGTCTTTCACATAATGTGTCTATCTGTCCATATCCCTATTACCCGTCGCCTTATTTGCTGCCTTTTATGTCTCTTACATCTGTGTTAAAAATTTTATCGTTACTTTTCTGTGTTAATTTCACTTGAATCATTCATGTGTAGCATTCATGCTAGGGTTTTGCTGTTGTTTTTCCCTTGGTGTGTGTTAGTGTGTGTGTGTGTGTGTGTGTGTGTGTGTGTGTGTGTGTGTGTGTGTGTGTGTTAGTGTGTGTGTGTGTTAGTGTGTGTGTGTGTGTGTGTGTGTGTGTGTGTGTGTGTGTGTGTGTGTGCGTGTGTGTGTTACTCGCTTCCGTTCCGTACAGATGTGAGCGATGTTGTGTCTCTCAGTTTGACGCTGTGTTATACTCGTACATTATACATGTATTAAGTATTCAGTATAACTACATTTATATGCGTACATGTTTGTGTGTCTCTTAGAACAACGGCAGATGTGTAAGTCGGCCAAAGTGCTAATATCTTCACCGTTGGAAAATAAAGATTCATTCATTCATTCTGTGTCAATTATTTTGACTGCAGGTGGGGGGAGGCACTGGCGTTCTGTGAGCTAGCTGGTTGGTACATGGACTCAGTCTGGCTGAGGTTGATGGCGAGTCCAAAGCGCCTGCAGGAGGTTGAGAACCTGTCCATAATGAACTGCATGTCCTCATGGGTGTGTGCAGCAAGCGCGCAGTCATCAGCGAAGAGGAACTCTTTCACCAGTGCCTCAAACACCCTGGACCTAGCGTGGAGTCGCCGCAAGTTGAAGAGTTTGCCATCTGTGCGTAACTGAATGTAGATGCCCCGGTCTTGGAAGGCGTCAATCAGCATGGCAGAGAAGAGAATGGAGAACAGTGTGAGTACCAGGACGCAGCCCGGCTTCACTCCATTTACCTCAGGGAACAGATCCAACATGTCAGTATTTTCCTGTACTCTCGCCTGCAAGTCATCGTAGAATGACGCAATCAGCTGGATTAGGCTCTCTGGGCAGCCGAACTTTAGGAGGATCTTTCACAGACCACGGCGGTTCACCGTGTCGAAGGCCTTAGTCAGGTCTACAAATACCATGTGGAGCTCCTTGTTCTGCTCACGGCACTTTTCTTGCATCTGGCGTACGGCAAACACCATGTCACATGTTCCCTTGCCTGAGCGGAAGCCGCACTGTGCTTCAGGGATGACTGTGTCGGAGACATGGTCAACCAGTCTGTTCAATATGATGCAGGCGAAGATCTTGCCGGCGATGCAGAGAAGAGAGATTCCATGGTGATTATCGCAGGATGTTTTGTCTCCCTTCCGTTTGTAAATGTGGACAAATGAAGCATCCTTGAAATCCTGGGGGACCTCCCCTCTCTCCCAGATAGACTGGAACAGGGCGGTCAGCTTGTCTGTCAGCGTCTCGCCTCCATATTTGTAGATGTCAGCCTGGATTCCATCCGCTCCTGGTGCTTTTCCTGACGTTGTCAGCTTCAGGGCCTTCCGGGTCTCGGCCTTGGTGGTAGGGGCAGCTAGCGAGTCATTGACTGGCAGCTTTGGGAGGGCTGCAATTACCTCGTCAGATACGGACGAGTTCCTGTTGAGGAGGGTGTTGAAGTGCTCTGCCCAGCGGGCAAGGATGTCTTTCTTGTCTGTCAGGAGGGTGGTCTGGTCCAGGCTCGGACAGGGGTTGATCCTGTGACTCTCGGCCCATATACAGCTGGGAGACCATCATGGAAGGTCTTCATGTCGTGAGCATCAGCAGCGGACTGAAGCTCTTCGGACTTTCTCTCCCACCAGGTGTTCTCCATCTCACGCAGCCTCTTCTGAACGAGTTGCTTGGTTCGCAAGTACTGGTTCTTCTTCCTCTGGCAGTCTTTATCGGAAATGTGATCCTGATGCCGTATATGCAGTGTGTTCAGGAGCTTGGAGATTTCAGAGTTGTTCTCGTCAAACCAGTCTTTGTGGCTCCTCTGTACAAAGCCGAGTGTGTCAGCAGCTGCTGTGTACACAGCATCTCTCAAGGTGCTCCATACCTCTTCTACATCAGTCGATGCAGAAATTTGCCACTGCCTGGAGTAGGAGTGCATCCATGTGTTTTTGTACTTGTCCGCTTGTTGGAAGAGGATGTTGGTGATGGTCAGTCCATGCTGCGCGCAGAACGAGAGCAAAAGCAGTCCGCTGGAGTTGCACTTGCCAGTGTCGTGCTGTCCTAGGACTTTTGGCCACAAGAAGTCCACGACGATGCGGGCATTGAAATCCCCAAGGATGATTAGCCTGTCCTTTCTGTATACCGCTGAAATGGTGCGGCTGAACTCCTCGTAGAAAGCTTCTTTGATGTCATCAGGGTTGGTCATCGTCGGGGTATAGCAGCTGATGACTGTGGAGAAGCGATCCGCGGACAGCTTCAGACGCAGGGTCATCAGCCTATCGTTTATCCCATGTGGAAGGCTGTCAAGCTGTCGTACAAATTTGGTTTGTATGCCAGCAGCATCTTCTGCCTGTCCCCGTTACCACTTCTCCGTCGCCGCAGGGCTTGGGAAAGTTGGGTGTTGAAGGGCTAGCTCGTCGTTCCGACATTAGCCTGGTTGCCTGACCAGCACAGGTGACTTTGTTTTAGTGAAGAGGAGTTGTGCCTACCGCCTACCGACGCTCAGAGTCCCATAGGTGCAGATACGGCCACGTGTAGCACGGTCTCGGCAGGTGCAGGTTTTTTCTTCGAAGTTCCGTCTCGTAGGATGACTTCCAGCCAAGGATAAGAGTTTCCCCTGCCCTTTGGTCATCCTCTTCCGCCTTCACAGCCGTTGGGAAAGGTTTCTTCCTCCACCTGGTCCGTCGTTGGGAGACTTCCCATGCGGCAGGTAGTACTGGGTTACATGGTACTAGTAGCAAGGGCTAAGCCCCTGACCTGACTGTGCAGATACATACACAGCCTTCCAAAATGGAGTGACCCCTTTCTCATCTAAAGAATTACCCAAACGTCCGAACGTTGTGCCAGATATTCCAACTGATACCATTTACCCCCAGGACCCTCTCCACAGTCTCCCCGCCTCTCCCTCTCCCTCCTCCCCCCCCCCCCCCACCTCCCCCCCCTCTCTCTCTCTTCACTCACTCATGTGCATTCGTGAGGTTTTGTTGTTGTTTTCCTTCTGGCTATTCTGTCTCCCTCTGTGTGTTTCCATATCTGTGATGTTGTGTTGTGAGTATGCGTGTCACACTTACCGCATATTCACACGTCATGTGCGGATTTACTTACACGACAGGTCATCACTTGTGTTCTGGCCTCAGCTCTGATCCACCTCCCTCTCCCCCTCTTCGCCCCTTTCCCCCCATTTTCTGTTTATCTAACACACACACATAATGTACACCCACACTTTCTGTTCCTGTCATATGTTACGCTCAGCCCATCTATATTTGCAAAACAAGCAATACGTAAGAAAACAGCCCGGCCCTTGGAGAAAACAAAAAAAAGAACAGCAAGCCCCAAAACAAAAAAAGGGGGGAAACAAAAATGCAAAAACACAGACACAGACACGGAAACAGACTCCCTCACACACACACACACACACACACACACACACACACACACACACACACACACACACACACACACACACACACACACACACACACACACACACACACACATCAACAGATTGTATTGACTATTTTCTGTACGCTACTCTCACACCCCACCCTACATGCATCCTTCCACTTCCTCCACACTCGCAACATCTTTTTTTCCATCCCACTCTTCTCCCCCTCCCCTTCTCACTCACTCGTTCTACTGCACAGTCTCTCATTCCCTACTCCTCTTTCCCATCCTTCAGTCCATTTTTCCCAGTGAACGATCCTTTGCTTTGTCTCACATAAATATGTGTAGCAGCACATTATTGGCTCTGACAGAGAGCCAAATAGGATTAGTTCCGTCTGGGCGTGCATCTGTCGGACCAGTTCCTGCCTCGGTGATCACAGAGAGTGGCAGCAAACCACAGGCCCCAGCGCCCTGTTGTTCCAGACACCGGCACACACACTGATGCTATTGACAGACCGGTCAGCCGTGGCGACAACACGGGAAGTGATGTGGCTAGCAGCAGCAGCAGTCTGCCGTTATAGCGCGCGATACACACGTGTAAAAGTCGACGAGAAAGGGACTGGGCGGTCACCAGTTTAAATAAGGAACATGCTGTTTTGGATGAAAGAATCGTGATGTTGGTGGTGCTAGTGGTAATTTTTTTATGGCAAGGCTAGGAAGACAAGGCGAGACAAGGCAAGACAAGGCAAGGCAAGGCAAGGCTAGGCAAGGCAAGGCAAGGCTGGGAAGACAAGTCGAGACAAGGCAAGGCAAGGCTAGGCAAGGCTAGGCTGGGAAGACAAGGCGAGACAAGGCAGGGCAAGGCAAGGCTAGGCAAGACAAGGCTGGAAAGACAAGGCTGGGAAGACAAGGCTGGGAGGCGAGGCGAGGCGAGGCAAGGCGAGGCGAGGCGAGGCGAGGCGAGGCAAGACAAAGCAAGGCAAGGCAAGGCAAGGCAAGGCAGGCGAGGCGAGGCAAGGCGAGGCAAGGCGAGGCAAGACAAGGCAAGGCAAGGCAAGGCGAGGCGAGGCGAGGCAAGGCGAGGCAAGACAAGACAAGGCAAGGCAAGGCGAGGCGAGGCGAGGCAAGGCGAGGCGAGGCGAGGCGAGGCAAGGCGAGGGAAGACAAGGCAAGGCAAGGCAAGGCAAGGCAAGGCGAGGCGAGGCGAGGCGAGGCAAGGCGAGGCAAGAGCAAGGCAAGGCAAGGCAAGGCGAGGCGAAGGCGAGGCAAGGCGAGGCAAGGCGAGGCAAGGCAAGGCAAGGCGAGGCGAGGCAAGGCAAGGCGAGGCGAGGCAAGGCAAGGCGAGGCGAGGCGAGGCGAGGCAAGGCAAGGCGAGGCGAGGCAAGGCAAGGCGAGGCGAGGCAAGGCAAGGCAAGGCGAGGCGAGGCGAGGCGAGGCAAGGCGAGGCAAGGCAAGGCAAGGCAAGGCGAGGCAAGGCAAGGCAAGGTGAGGCAAGGCAAGGCGAGGCGAGGCAAGGCGAGGCAAGGCAAGACAAGAGATTTATTTCACGTAGGAATGATAATAATAGTAATAATGATAATGGACATTTGTTCAGCGCTTTCCTCCCTTAAAGAGAGCTTACACATACACCCCCACACAAACACAGATAGACGCACACACACACACACACACACACACACACACACACACACACACACACCACACACACACACACACACACACACACACACACACACCGAAAGATAGAGAGGGTTTGCATGGCTTATAACTGAAAAGGCATGGAAGGTCTATGGATAGGCGTTTTCAAAAAGATGTTTTTTCAGACCAGTTTTAAAAGATTGAAATGAGGGAGAGTGGCGAAAATTGTGAAGTGAACTGTTCCAGACACATGCCCTCTGGAGGCTGGGCAACATGTGTTTTATGATTGCAGTTTAGCTTCACTTACGAGTTCTGAAAGCTACTTACAACCTCAATTTGTTCCTCGCCGATACAAAAATCAAGGCATACTCTAAATACGCCACTAGAAGAAATGAATACTTTCATTTTTTGGCGTTTAAAATTAACTTTTTTTTCTTCTTCTTTAAAAAAAATCCTATACTGTCTCAGTGCTGTCAGACCATTCTGCAAACCTGTCGATGTGTCTGAGAAAATTACCATGTCGTCTGCGTAAAGCCGTACTAACAGTTTCAACAAAAACAAAAATCAATAATAATGCAACCCTTTTCACGCATATTCATTCTCTTAACCTCATCAGCAACAGTTCTACACCATCTATATCATCTTCTGAGTGAGACTTGCAATTTTACGGTGTTATTTTCTCATTTCTGTTTCACAAACTCCAGTGCGTTTTTGGAGCTTTCGACTGCATTTGACGCAGTTTGTAAATAAGTATGGAAGATCATTTTACTGCTCTTTCATGATACCATCTGTAAAGATCAGGCAATTCGATTTGGCGAAGCAAATGAAATCATGTTAGTGGTTTTGATAGAAGCTGAATAAACACAAGAGAACCTACGGTACGATACAACACAATACGATGTAGTACGATTCGATGTGATACAATACATCACACTGCCATGGGATACGATACAATACATTACGACGCAATAAGATAAAATATGATACAATACCATACGTTACGATAGAACTGGATACAACACAATACGATGTGATATGATATAATAGCATACGATACGACACCCGACTCACTAAAGCTTCTTCACCAAGTTGTTTTTCTATCCTCTGTAAAAGCACAGAGATGTGCATTGTTGTTGTGAAGGAGTGGATGCTGACAAACAAGGAGTGGATGCTGACAAACAAGGAGTGGATGCTGACAAACAAGGAGTGGATGCTGACAAACAAGGAGTGGATGCTGACAAACAAGGAGTGGATGCTGACAAACAAGGAGTGGATGCTGACAAACAAGGAGTGGATGCTGACAAACAAGGAGTGGATGCTGACAAACAAGCTGAAACTTAATGACGACAAGTCTGCAGCCATACTTACAGGTTCTGAGTCTGCACTTTCTCATATTTCAGACCATACCTTGACTGTTTCCAATGCTGATAGTTACTTTAAATAATCTGTCAGAAACCTGGGTTCATTTTTTTTTATACAGTTTTGTCCATGCATGACTATATCAGTTACTTATGAAAAACTGCAAAATTCCAATTGGGAAAAATCCGCGCCAATATCTTTCTATTGGACATATAACTCAGCTTGTCTGTTCCTTGATCCTAAGTCACGTCGACTGCTGCAATTTACTACTTGCTGGTTTGCCTTAGGTTTGTTGTCACGCCTTCAGATGTTTTGAACAGTGCCGCTAGAATCATTTTCAGAAAGTCAAAAACGGATAACGTTACCATACTCTTAAGTCAGCTTCAATGGTCAACCATTCACTACATAATTCAGTACAAAATTGCCACGTTGGTTTATCGCCACTTTGAAGGATCTCTCCCATCTCACTTGTCTTCGGTCCTTTATACTGACACCCCTTCCCGTTCTCTCAGGTCTCCTG
>NC_134880.1:30629284-30649284 GCF_041734735.1 Babylonia areolata
TTTCCGCAGGCAGTGGCAATACGTTGTGCGTGTCTCTGTCAGTAAGGACACGTCGTTCCTATCACACTACGCCTTGCTGGCCTGTCCTCATCATCCACACTCTCCGCTCCAACACGCTGCACACACACACACACACACACACACACACACACACACGCACGCACGCACACACACACACACACACACACACGGACAAAGAGAGAGAGAGAGAGAATGTGTACAATATAATCTGCACGCTACGTGTAAATATGCGACATAAAAGGACATTCTGAGCGCTCTGATTCAGAACAGCCAACCAACCAACAATCCAATAAACCAACCAACCGACTGCCAAATCAACCAACCAACCAACCAACTAATCAAATAATCACCCAATCAACCAACCAACCAACCAGCCAAGCCGACTGACCTCCCACAGAAACCAGCCCACAAAAATCAACCCACTAACCAACCCACTAACCAACCAACCGACAATCATTGAAACCACGTTGCTCACTTTGACTGTGTCCTCACGAAAGCAAACCCGTCGAACGCCGTGCAGGAAATCCTGTAATCATGCCCCAGTCCAGCTTCATATCGAGTGAAGCAGAAAATTGCCCCACAGAAAGTCATGTTGTATTTTGAATTGATTTTCAGTTACCGAGTATGTGGAGTGTAGAACGACTGCTGTGTTTGTTGTTGTGTGTTCAAGCGGCGTGGAGGGCGGAGAGGGGATAGGTGACGGATAGGAGGAGGAGGTGTTTGTGAGACACACACACACACACACACACCACATGCACACACTTGTCAGCCAATGTTGTTTTTCCTTTGTTTATATCGCAGCCAATGCAAACCAATTTTTTTTTCTAGTCAGTTCAATATGATTTTAACAAAATAAAACCTTGCAGTCCTCTGACAGTAAGTTTCCACGATGAATGATCGACAGCCGTGAATGTGTGCTGTTCAGGTTCAAGATGTCACATCATCTCAAGATTGATGAAGATGAAGATGGTGATGATGATGATTACGACAATGATGATGATAATGATGCAGGTTGATGATGATGATCATCATCATCATGGTGATGATCATCATCATTACATGGGTACATTCATCATGCTGGATTTATTTTTCACAGTTGCAGTTACTGTACTTCTGCAACAGCTACTAGAATGTGCTGATGGTTTACTAGAGAGAGCGAGAGAGAGAACATACAGCCAAACAGAGATAGAGAGACCGACACAGACACAGACAAGACAGACAGAGACAGACAGATAGAGAGACAAAGACACGGAGACAAAGAGACAGAGAAAGAGAGACAGGGACATACACAGAGGCAGAGAGACAGAGACAGACAAAACACAGACACAGACAAAAATACAAAGACACATACACAGACAACAACAGAGATACAGACAGAGACAGACAAAACACAGACACAGACAAAAATACAAAGACACATACACAGACAACAACAGAGATACAGACAGACAGATAAAACACAGACACAGGCCAAAAATACAAAGACACATACACAGACAACAACAGAGATACAGAGACAGACAAAACACAGACACAGACAAAAATACAGACACATACACAGACAACAACAGAGATACAGACAGAGACAGACAAAACACAGACACAGACAAAAATACAAAGACCATACACAGACAACAACAGAGATACAGAGACAGACAAAACACAGACACAGACAAAAAAACAAACACAAACACAGACACACAGACATGGACAAAACATAGAGATACAGAGACAGAGACAGCAAGCAGCACAGTCAGTGGGAGAACATGCAGGTGGTGAGGCGCCATGATGGGTCACCAGTGACACACTGACTCAGGCCTGGCCAGTCTCTCATGACGTGATACACCACGCTGTTACTGTCACCCTGCCTGTGTAACCCTGTCAGGCCTCACCACACTGTCACCCTGCCTGTGTAACCCTGCCAGGCCTCACCACACTGTCACCCTGCATGTGTAACCCTGTCAGGCCTCACCACACTGTCACCCTGCCTGTGTAACCCTGCCAGGCCTCACCACACTGTCACCCTGCCTGTGTAACCCTGTTTAGGCCTCACCACACACACTGTCACCCTGCCTGTGTATCCCTGCCAGGCCTCACCACACTGTCACCCTGCCTGTGTAACCCTGTTTAGGCCTCACCACACACACTGTCACCCTGCCTGTGTATTCCTGTTCAGGCCTCACCACAGTCACCCTGCCTGTGTATCCCTGTTCAGGCCTCACCACAGTCACCCTGCCTGTGTATCCCTGCCAGGCCTCACCACACTGTTCCTTGTGACCCCAGTACACTTGGTAATAAAGATTTGTTCTATTTGTCCTCCGTGGCTGAAGCTTCAACAGCATGGAGAGAGCGGTGAGGAAGACACGATGACTCTACTGTGATCCCTTCCACCCATGCTCCAATCTCCTTCCACACAAACGCGCATGTGTGCAAAGCAACCTCCAAACTCCCCCACTCTCCTCCCCCCCCTCCCCTCCCCTGGGACGATGTTGACTCAGACATGATGGGCATAATATATTTGCGCCGGTTTATCTTAAAAATGTATGTTTCATTCATGGCATTTTTAGCACTATCCGTCAGTCTTAGATCTTCATGTGAAACTGTTTGAAAATGAAAACACTAGCCGCTAATATGGGTGTTTGATTTCTCTTTTTGCATTGACAGCAGTGACAGAGTAATTAGTTTGATTGAGCAGTTTTGTTTTCATTGTCCTTCAGTGCCCAGATCTGACGAGGATCCTACAGATCTGACATGTGATGATGGAGTCTCCCGTCGGACCGACGGATGAGTAGGCAGGCAGGCTCATCTGTCGGTGTGTGTCCTCATATGGGAGAAGAGGCCGATTCTGGATGCGCAGTACTTCACACAGGTGTTGCAAGGGAAAACGTCTCCAGAAGTTGAACCCTGCTTCCTTCGTTCACGCTTTTCCTTAATGGCCAGCGTTCTCTTCTTTTCAAACGTCTTTATGCCACTAGTGCACAGCATCCTCCAGCGAGAGTGGTCAAGGGCATCAGTTTTCCAGGAAGCGATGTCTATGTCACCGGCTTTGAAGTTTGTCTTCAAGGTGTCCTTGAAGCGCTTGCAGGGTCTTCCAAGTTCGCGGTGAACTTCCTTCAGCTCGCCATACAAAAGCATCTTCGGGATCCTGCTGTCTGTCATGCGGACAACGTGTCCTGTCCAGCGTAGCTGGCACTGGATCAGCAGGCTTTCGATGCTGGGCAGGCCGCTCCTCTCCTGGATCTGGAGGTTGGAGACCCTGTCTTGCCACTTTATGCAGAGGATATTTTTTTCGTAGGCATCTCTGGTGAAACTGCTCAAGTTGTTTAATGTGACGGCGATACGTCGTCCATGTTTCACAGTAGTACAACAAGGTGGTCAGCAGAACAGCTCTGTAGGTTTTGATTTTGGTGCTGAGCCTGATGCCTTTGTTGTTTCACAGCCTGTTGTTGAGTCTGCCAAAGGCGGAGCTGGCCTTGGCGATGCGCAGCGTCACTTCTGCATCAAGGGCTCCGTTGCTGCATAGGGTGTTGCCCAGGTAGCAAAACCTGTCGACTGACTTTATCTCTGTGTCATCGATCTTGAATGCAGGTGGGGGGTTGGGGGGGGGGGAGAGAGGCACTGGCGCTCTGTGAGCTAGCTGGTTGGTACATGGAATCGGTCTTACTGAGGCTGATGGTGAGTCCAAAGCGCCTGCAGGAGGTTGAGAACCTGTCCATAATTAACTGCATGTCCTAATGGGTGTGTGCAGCAAGCGCGCAGTCATCAGCGAAGAGGAACCCTGAAGGGCTAGCTCGTCGTTCCGACATTAGCCTGGTTGCCTGACCAGCACAGGTGACTTTTTTTTAGTGAAGAGTTGTGCAGTCCCTTCCCCAATCTCTCGCCTACCGACGCTCAGAGTCCCACATGTGCAGATACTGCCACGTGTAGAACGGCCTTGGCAGGTGCAGGATTTGTTTTCGGAGTTCCGTCTCCTAGGAAGACTTTCAGCCAAGGATAAGAGCTCCCCCTGCCCTCTGGTCATCCTCTGCCGCCTTCACAGCCGTTAGGCTTCCTCCTCTGCCTGGTCAGTCGTTGGGAGACTTCACATGCGGCAGGTAGTACTGACCTGACCAATGATCTGACATGTAGCCTACAACCAGCAACACTGCCCCCGATCCGACATGGGTCCTACAACAGGACCCAGATCTGACATGCATCCTACAATCTACAATAGGGCCCTGATCCGACATGGATCTTACAACCAACAACACTGCCCTGATCTGACATGGATCCTACAACCAACAACATTGCCCAGATCTGACATGGATCCTACAACCAACAATACTGCCCAGATCTGACATGGATCCTACAACCAACAATACTGCCCAGATCTGACATGGATCCTACAACCAACAACACTGCCCAGATCTGACATGGATCCTACAACCAACAATACTGCCCAGATCTGACATGGATCCTACAACGGATCCTAAACCAACACTTGCCCAGATCTGACATGGATCCTACAACCAACAACACTGCCCTGATCCGACATGGATCCTACAACCAACAACACTGCCCTGATCTGACATGGATCCTACAACCAACAACATTGCCCAGATCTGACATGGATCCTACCAACCAACAACACTGCCCAGATCTGACATGGATCCTACAACCAACAACTACTGCCCTGATCTGACATGGATCCTACAACCAACAATACTGCCCAGATCTGACATGGATCCTACAACCAACAATACTGCCCAGATCTGACATGGATCCTACAACCAACAATACTGCCCAGATCTGACATGGATCCTACAACCAACAATACTGCCCAGATCTGACATGGATCCTACAACCAACAACACTGCCCAGATCTGACATGGATCCTACAACCAACAACACTGCCCAGATCTGACATGGATCCTACAACCAACAACACTGCCCAGATCTGACATGGATCCTACAACCAACAAAACTGCCCAGATCTGACATGGATCCTACAACCAACAACACTGCCCAGATCTGACATGGATCCTACAACCAACAACACTGCCCAGATCTGACATGGATCCTACAACCAACAACACTGCCCAGATCCGATATGGATCCTACAACCTACATAAGTTTACCTTTTGTTTCCCATTTGTTTTCAACCTTAGAGACATATAATTTCTTGGAGCAACTGGCGGCTGCATTGCTCTGTGAACTGTAGCAATGGAGCTAATCAATCTACCTAAAAGACAGCTTGATGACATTGCAAGAGGAATGAGCACTGGGTCAGGGTTTATCTCTCTCTCTCTCTCTCTCTCTCTCTCTCTCTCTCCATTCCCATTGAAGAAACGGGGCATGTAGCTCATCCGCACCACAAGTGCTCCAAGTCAGGATCGTCCCTACTTTGTTAACAACGTCTGTGTGGGTCCCCAGTCCAGGGCAGTGTGCATGTACTGTTCGTAAAGGCCACTGCTATCACCCCACCTAGCAATCTGTACCTCGCAACTGGGTTACGCACGGACTGCTTAAGTTCACAGCAAAATCACGTGTCTGATCTAATTGTCAGTCAGCCTGTCGCAAACCCTTTCCGACCCTCCGGGTTCACTTTACCATCCTCTCTCTCTCTCTGTGAGTCCCCCCCCCCTACCCACCGGCCTCCCCCCGTCTCCCCACCCCCACCCACACCTCCCTCGCTATGTCTGTCTCACCGCCCCCTCTCTCCCCATTGACGTGAGGAAGGCTGGAGGCAAAACTGCCCAAATGGCAGTTATCCTTTTTGATTAGATTCCCCACTCCTCCCTGTCGGCTTTGGGACGCACGCAATCGCTGTTTTCCTACCCTCTTTCCTGCTCTGTGACCCTTTTCACCTATGTCCTTCCTTCTTTCCTATTTTTCTTCGCCCTGTCTGTCTGTCTTTCTACTATTCAATTATGTATCTGCTGTGTTTGTTGTCTGGCTGTTTCATTGTTTTCTTTTGTTACCAGAAAGAAGGAATCAATCTTTGGCCAGCCCGCTGGTATCATCCATCTCAGAGCTTAGTGAAGAAGCAGCTGATGATGATGATGATATAATGAATAGTAATGATAAAAAACAGTAACAATAATAACAACAACAATAATACTAATGATAATAATGATAATGACAAACCGTCATAATTTCTTATATTCCCTCCACTCCCCGCTACTTTCCTCCCCACCCCCACCCCCACCAAAAATGTCAAGGGCTTAGTGAGGGTAATGGTGGCGAGTTTTGAATCTGACTCTTGGACACTGCAAAGGACACCGTGTATCTTCTTCAGGGAGAAGATCCCTTTGAGGACTTTCTCACATGACCTCCTCCACCCCTTCCTCCCACACACACAGACACACACTCAACACAAAAGACATCCGCGAAACAAACGTGACGCCGTTTCTTTTATTATCCTCTCAGTCTGCTGCTGCAACACAACGTCCTCTTTTGGGGCATGGTTACACTTTGTTGTTGTTGTGGTGGTGGTGGTGGTGGTGGTTTATGCCTGAAGAAGATTTTTTTTGTCGACAGTATACTTAACTCCTTTACCACTGCGTTACTTTGCATCTTGTAGTATACTTATTTGCCTGTTGTTGTTTATTGCGATGCCTTTTCCATTCATATATCCTTCTCTAAACGTCTTCGACACTTACATAGCAGCATATACTTTGTCCTTCCTGTGAAGAAACTGCACCACTGAAACATAATATAAGTGCCTTCTCCGGAGAGCAGCCAGCATCCAGACCTTGTTTAACCTCCCGCCTTTCATCACTCGTTGAAATGGTTCACCACCAAGACGTGACGCCCTCCCCAAACCCATCACGTTTGTCAACCCGACATGACGCCCTCTGACCCTGCCTGCTATGCTCACCCTCCGTCTTCCCTTCCCCTGTCTGCACCAGCATGTGACGCCTGCCTCACACGTTGCCTTCTCCCCCACACCCCCCAGTCCCTCTCTGCTCTGAACCAAACCATGACACCTCCTCTCCCCTAACTTCTCAAATCTCGGCTGAAGCTCTCTCCTCTTAAAACCATTTTCCTGACTTTGGAAAATAAAAGTGATCCCTTCTCCTTCCTCATCTCTCTTCCTTTTTTTTTTTTTTTTTTTTTTTGTTTATATTTTAAAAACAAAATAGTGTCGGCATCCCTTCATCTGTCTTAACCGAAACGTGATGCGCTCTCTTCCAATCTGATCGAAAAGTCTCCTCTTTCAACTTCCTCAAATGAGGTCTTTGCTGTCTGCTTCACTTTCCGACCAAAAAACAAAAACAAAACAAAAACAAAAACAAAAAAAACCGACACCCCCCCCAGCCCTAACCCAAGAAAAAGTAAGTAATGTTCAGAATGTTCCAGTGTTGCAAAGCTATCTCTCATGGTGAAAATCAATCGCCGCTGCTTTTTTCCCGTAAATCTGGTTTACAGTGATGTATTAAGGATGTGAAAAATCCGAATCTCAAACGTGAAGCTGTAGAGTTTGGATGGAAAGAATATGAACAACATAATGCAAAGAATGTGTTATTGCCATGTGCCGATGAAACTACAGTGTGTGTAGAAACAGCAGAACAACTACAAAATGCAGTAGATGTGATGTTAAGATATTATGAAAACTGTAATTAAAAAAACAATGTATCATAAACGAAAGTTGTCCTGTCCTGTCTCCTTTCACATATATATATCTAAACATGTAAACAATAAAAGTGTGTGTGTGTATGTGTGTGTGTGTGTGTGTGTGTGTGTGTGTGCGCGCGCGCGCGCGCGCGTACGCCCACGCGGTGTGTACGTGTGTAAGAGGGAGTGAGTGAGTGACAGAGAGAGAGAGAGAGAGAGAGAGAGAGAGAGAGCGAACGAACGAACGAACGAACGAACGAACGAAATAGTTTTTATTGAACTTTGGCCATGGACCACAATTCAAAACCAGGGGACTGGGGGTGGGCATGGGAAGGGGTATTATAACACTTGAATAGATGACACAATATCATAATGTTCATGGACTTGACATTAATTCTACTTAATTAGGTCTGAGTATATGATTTCTCCTTTTGATCGCATGGAAAATAAATTTTGATACATGGAAATTTCTCTGCTTGTTGTTTGATCGGAGAAGTGAACTAAGAGACATGTTTAAACAGTCTTGAAGAAATTTTGTCCGTAAATCATTATATACAGAACAAACAAACAAAAAATGGTATTCATCTTCTAGTTCACCTTGGCAAAAAGGACAATGCTTTAAAACATCATTTTCAGTGTACCTATTAACACTGTTATTTAAAGGAAGCACATTAAATCGGGCCTGAGACAACGCCACTCTGAAACAATATTCATCAGCATTTGTTACGTATTTTTCTTTTTCAAATACAACTTTGAATGATCTGTAGCATGAATATCTGTCTCTATCACTAATAGTACCCGACCATTCTTGAATGAAGATATCTATAAGTCTTTGCTTGAAAGTAATAAGAAATCCTTTCACATCACCAACACCTTGTTGCAACCACACAAAATTAAAACCTGTTGTACATAATATTTCTCTAACTTGAGAAGCCCAACACTGTTTTCCATTTAAATCTAATCCAAGCAACATCTGATAAGCCATGTAAGGCAATCTATTTTGATCCATCTGTAGTATTCTCAATCAGTACCTTATAACATTTAATAACGAGTTTACAAATAACGGATATCTACCAAGATCACCATAAACCACTTTGTTTGGTGTTTTCACTGGCACTCCCAAGAATCGCTTACATGCTAATAAATGAATTTTTTTTTCTATATTCTCTAGTCTAGTCATACCCCACATTTCAGATGCATACAACAGAACAGGCTGTACCTTTACATCAAATATTTTGAAAAATACTACATATGACATTTCTTTATACTTTTGAAAAGCCTTCACAAGGCTCGTGGTTGCCCTTTTGCCTTTCACAACAAGATGTTCGGTCCCCCTTTTGGGACTTATCTTTGATGTGAATGTATACCCTAAATAACAGTATTCATTCACTACTTCTATTTCTTCAGAGAGAGAGAGAGAGAGAGAGAGAGAGAGAGAGAGAGAGAGAGAGAGTTTAGAAGGATCACTCGTCAAGAAAATACCCGATAAATAGTCTTCAAAGTAGTTTTCAAGAGACTGAGACTGAGATGATTTATTCATTAAGGGCCACAGCCCTATATAAACAAGGGGCGAAATTAAAATTTGTAAATGTCATCATAACTAGTTTTCATGAGTGAGAGAGAGAGAGAGAGAGAGAGAGAGAGAGACAGACAGACAGACAGACAGACAGACAGACAGAGAGAGAGAGGGAGGGAGGGAGAGAGAGAAATTTCGTTACAAAATACATAAAAAGAACGAAAAAAAGAGCAAGGAATGGATAGGTTAGTGACGAGACATAAATGCATTCCAGTTCTATTTAATTTCCAATATATCATTTTCCACCACTACACATGCCTCTCTCTGTTTTTCTCTTTACAGACATACATTTTCACATCCATTTCACATCCTCATACATGCATACCCATCGCTTAACCCTCCCAACACACATACTTACTTCCTGCGCTCACCCTAGCACGCATCCACCAGCAAGCATAAGTACATGAACATGAGAGAGAGAGAGAGAGAGAGAGAGAGAGAGAGTACCCTTAAGAGCGAGGAGTCTCTGTCACTCAAGTAAAAGAATATAATCCTGTGTTCACGATCTCCCAGCAAATCCAGCTAAGCCAAGGGCTGAGAAACCTCATTACCAGCATGACAAACGATCCCTTTTTATGCGCTGTCCAGCTTTTCATGAAAACATCGCTACAAACGGGACCCCATGTCTGACGCGCATGCACGCGTGTGTGATTGAATGTGTGTGTGTGCGTGTGTGTGTGTGTGTGAGGGGGGGAGGGGTGTGTGTGTGTCTTGATTGTGTGTGTGTGTGTGCGTGCGTGAATATGTATGTGTGTGTGGGTGGGTGTGGGTGGTTAGGTGGGTCGGTGTGAGTGTGTGTGAGTGATCGCGTGAAGAAGAAGAAGAAATCCGTAGATTATCCTCAAGAATATATTATGGGCCTTGGTAATGTCATCACAAGGCTAGTCCCATTATATTTGTGACATTTTTGTCCCTGCACAAGCCTTGAAAATGTCTTACCCAAGTTGTACAATGCAGAGTGCATCAACATCCGCATTCTTCTCAACAGAACTCAGTCTGTTCGTTTTATTCTGCCCACTCTTCTCTAAAGTCTACTTCTACTGGCACACCCCAAGGTACAGTACTGTCCCCTGTCCTATTTACACTGTACACAAATGACTGCAGAGGCACGAGGGAAACTCCTATCATAAAATATTATGATGACTGAGCTATTGAAGATCTGTCCAACACTGATGCTATCTACTTTAGTGAAATCAAAAAGTTATGTACTTGGTGTGAGGAAAACTATCTGGATCTGAATGTATTGAAAACAAATGAAATGTTGATAGATTTTCGGAAAGACCCCTTGGCTGTAGCTAACCTTGTTAAAGATGGTAAAACAGTGGAGAGGGTAAATGAATATAAATGTTTAGGGACTACCTTAGACAGTAAACTGACTTTTGACAGGAATTCACAAGGAATGCCAGTCTAGAATATTTTGTTTGCAGAAACTAAGGAATATTGGTATAAATTCCAATATTCTTCAAAGTTACTATCGATGTTGCATCGAGTCTGTGCTCACAGTTTCATTTTTGTGCTGGTATGGAAGTTTGGGAGTGAGGAGTAAGCGTGTTTTGAATGATGTCATGAGTGTGTGGAGTAAAATTGTGGGAATGAAGCAGGCTGGTATGCAAGAGCTGTATGAGAAAAAAGCAAGACAGATAGCAACTGACGACACCCATATTTTAGCAAAGTACTATGAGCTACTGCCATCAGGACGACGCAACAGAGCTTTAATTGAAATCCAGAGCACTGAAGACTTTTATTCCACGTTTGATCCACCTTTTAAATTCTTGATAATTGTGTGTGCGTTTGTGTGTGTGTGTGTGTGTGTGTGTGTGTGCGTGCGTGCGTGCGCGCATGCGCGTGTGTTCTCTGTGTGTGTGTCACTGTGTGTGTATGCGTGCACGAGCGGGCGCGCGCGCGCGCTTTCATGTGAGTTTGTGTGAAGTCCGTGTATGATAGGTTGTACCTTGTTTTAGTCACTGTCTTATTTAGCTTAAAACACATGAAATTGGTTGTTATGAATGTACAATATGTGGGATGAATGTGCAATATGCAGGATGAATGTTCAATACAATAGAATGCATGGTGTTAACTTTCATTTAAATATATTTATGTTAATAATTACGTTGTGATAATCATTAATTACAATTATTTTAAAGCTAATATGTGAAATACTTTTATTTGAAAACATGTTTATTACTCCTGTTTAATCAAGTAATGTTTAATGTTGTATCTATGTGTGTGTACGGATTTTCTGGTTGTGTTTTGCCGCACCTGATGCAGTTTATCTTGTGAGATAATTAAGTTATTCTTATCTTAATTATAATCAGTGTGCAATACAGTATGTCATGCTCACAATCATATTCAAAATAATGTTTATTTTATTTTATTTTATTTTATCTTTTTTGTATACATATTGCCTGCAATGTGTGGAATGAAAGTTTGAAACAATGTATGTGATATTTTTACATCTGTGTCTTCGTTTCAATCCACGTGTTGTTGTTGTTGTTTTTACAGTGATGGTCTCCATGTTGTCTACTTGTCAATGTTGTGATAATGCACCTGACCAAATTTCTCTAATTGGAGATAATAAAGTTATCTGATCTTATCTTATCCTGTTGTGTGACAGGGACATAGGGTTGGGGAAAGGTGTTGGAGGGAAGGGGGGTGGTTGCTAAGACACCACACGTTTCCAGTCAGGATTTTTACCTTCCAGAAGATGCACATAAATTCCTACCACAAGATAGAGTTATGGAAACCGGACATACAAGCAGTCCTCTCGCCCTGCCAACTGCACTCAGTGACCGAGTGTTGTCTGGAATGAAAGACATACAGACAGGGGTAGGAATCAGCCAGGCTGTTCAGATGGGGAAAGCAAACAAAGGTTGGTATTGTCTGTGACGTTTTGCCCTTTGGGTACGTACCCCCCCCCCAGCCCCCCCCCCCCCCTCCCCCCCCCCCCCCCCCCCGCACCCCCCCCCCCCCCTGCTCTATGTCTGTCTGTCTGTCTTTGTATGTCTTCCAGTCTTTATGTCTGTCTGAAGTTGTCTGTTGCTGTCTTCTGTCTCTCCATATCCGCCAGTCTTTCTTTGCATCTGCCGCCTGACTGTCTTTCTCTATCTGAGTTACTTTCACTTTGTCCCTCTACCACTTTTTGTTCCTCTGTCAATCTGTCTGTCTCTTCCTCTCTTATTGAATCACCACTCAGCTTTCCATAACACAGCATGCCAAAGAGTTGGGGGATTTTACAGATGAAAATCCACTAGCTCTCTACGAACTACACACTGCCTTGAAACGCCTTTCATGTAAATTGCATGTCCAAACAAACGTACAACCCTCAATAGGTTGTACACACCAAACGTCACGATTCCTTCGCTGACTTTGCTTCCTCGAACGGCGATCCAGTTCAGTTCTACTCTAAACCTTTTACCTTTTCTAAACTCAGATTAAGGAAATGAAACCTTGTCATTCAGTCGCCAGTTAAAACGGAAACGGAATCATAATCTGCAGGATTGTGACATAAAGCGCACCAACAACATTGATCAACAGCTTTTTATTTCATGATTCACCGAGGAGCTAAAATAATCATGTTCCCGATCCTGTTTTGCTTGTTCAGGGTCTTGAACCCCCAGTTCGGTCAGACCTCATCAATGTCAGATAATCTTCAATAAACATTACCCACTTCCACAGGTCAATGCATGTGAAACCCAACTTGAACACAATCGAAGACTACTAGTCTTGTATTTTGATGGACCATTCCGCGTCACCTGGTTGAGGTAACCTTAAAGGTTAAGCTGAAGGCCTTCCATGATCCAACAGGGAGACCATCCCGCAAGTACAACGTGCAGAGGCTAAAGAGGAAAGCAGAAACTGAAGTGTACCAGTGCAAGCTGAAGAACAAATTTGAGGCCTTAGCAGACCTAACAGAGGACACTGCACAGCATGGCTTCTGATCAACAAGAGGATAGACCTAAAAACAGGAAATAAACTACTGTCAGGACGAACAACGAAAGACCTATCTGCAGTTCCAGTGCTGGGAAGCAAACTGGCAGGTAAAGATGATTGCTAGAGCGAACAAGAGAAACTTTATTCAAGGTTTAACAAAAGAAGCAGAAACAGCAGCTGAAAAGAGGGACCTGAAAAGATTGTATGAAACCACAAGGACATCTAAGGAAATAGCAACAACCCCACTAATCATTGAAAGACAAAGAAGGCAGAACTGTCACCAACGAGGCTGGTTAGAGAACAAGATGGGCACAACACTTTCAGGAACTGTTAAACAGAGCACCACCAGCCACACCATCACCAGCTGAACACCTTTTGCATGGCAGAAATCTCCAGAGCCATCAAGTCTTTGAAAAAGGGAAAGCGACAGGCCCAGATGGCATGCCACTAGAAGCGATAATGCCAAACATCCTAACATCCACAAAGATGCTTCACCCATTGCTACAGAAAGTATGGGAGCAAGAGCAAGTGCCGGAAAAGTGGAAAAAAGGGGCTATCTGGTCAAACTGCCGAAGAAAGGGGACCTCTCCTTTTGCAACAAAGGCGAGGCATCATGCTGTTATCGGTCCCAAGCAAGATCCTAACCAGGAGTATGCTGGAGAGATCGAAAAACGCCCGAGATGAAATAACAGGCACGCTTCCGATGCCGAGACAAGTCATGCACTGATCACATCGCTACCTTGCGGATTATCATTGAACAGTATTATTATTGCGGATTATTATTGAACTCTCTACACAGCCTTTGACGACTTTGAAAAAAACTTCAACAGTGTAGACAAAAATGTCATCTGAAACTGACAAACCCCTTGATGGTGCAGACAGGCGTGAAGCAGGGCTGTTTGCTGTCACTGACTATCTTCCTTCTCGTTGTGGACTGGATCATGAAGAAGACCACGAAAAATGGAGGGACGGGGATCCAATGGACTCTCACCAAACAATTAGAAGACCTGGACTTCGCAGACGATGTATGCCTCCTCTCGCATAGACACCAACATGTCCATGAAAAGCTAAGCCGACTGTCTGAAGAAGCTCAGAAAACAGGTCTCAAAATTGATACCAAGAAGACAGAAGAAGAGAGAAAATATGAAGAGGCAGGATCAGTTCCATTTCAGAGGTGTGAACATTAGTGAGGCAGAGAGGTTTGTCTACATTAGCAGCGAAGTGACGGAGGAGCGGCTGAAGACACCAGGAACCGCATCAACAAAGCGAGGCATGCCTTCAAGACCCTGTGGCCAATATGGAACTCTACATCTTTTTCCACTCACAAAAAAACTAAGGATCTTCAACGCCAACCTTAAGGCAGTCGTCTTGTACTGCTCTGAAACATGGTGAACAAACAAGACGAACACAAACAAACTGCAGGCCTTCATCAATAGATGCCTGCGCCATATTTTAAGCATCAGATGGCCAGAGACCATATCAAACGTATGCCTCAAGAAAAGAACAAACCAGGTGCCCATTAGTGAGGAGATCAGAAGGAGGAAATAAAGCTGGATAGGCCATACCCTTTGAAAGCCTCCAGACGACACCACAAGACATACACTTGAATGGAACCCCCATGGAAAGATGAGAGTGGCAAGACCAAAGCAGACACGGTGAAGACATGGAGGATGAGATGAAGGCAGCTGAATGGACATGGACCCGGCTGAAAAGGACAGCCCCAAACCGGGTCCGGTGAAGGAGTGCTGTTTGTGCTCCACAAGGAGTCAAGAGGCATAAGTCAGTGAGTCATTCCGCATTTCGTACAAATGGAACAGCTACTTGCCAGATGGAGACAATGTTGCCAAGTCTTACTAGCTTTATTAAAGCCATATACTAATCCTTTCTGAATAATAAATGCACTCATTACAATGCTATTGTGTTTCCCATTTCAAAGACTTGATGGCTCTGGAGATTTCTGCCATGCAAAAGGTGTTCAGCTAGTGGTATGTCTGAGGGTGTGGCTGGTGGTGCTCTGTGTGAATATTCTTTCCTCATACTGTAAATAAGTCTCATTATTCTATGCTGTATGACAATGGTAAAAATGAAAACAACAATAATAGCAAAAACAACAATATAATGATAAGAAGAAGAATGATACCAGACTTTTTTTTGTTTGTTTGGCTTTAAAAAAATGGCGGTTTTTTGTTGCTTATTGTGCTTTTTTTCATGCTTGTTTTTGCTTTGGGAGGGGGGGAGGGGGGCGGTCAATGAATTAATCAGTAGTAGTAGTAGTAGTATATTCACGTTAACTGATTAATTCATTGACCTCCCAAAGCAAAAACAAGCATGAAAAAAAGCAAAATAAGCAACAAAAAAACCGCCATTTTTTTAAAGCCAAACAAACAAACAAAAAGTCTGGTGTCATATCATGCTCATCATGTTTTTCATTTGCCTGAGAACTCCTATCTGTGTTAGTCCGTGTGTCTGTCCGTCCGTCAGTTGGTCCACCTCTCTGTACATCTGTCGGTCATTGCCTTTGTCTGTTATCTGCATGTCTGTCTCCCTGCCTTTGTATCTACCTCTCTGTGTGTCTCCCGCTGCCTCACATTGTCTGTCTGTCGCTGTCTGCCTCTGCCTCTGTCTGACCCTGTCTGTCTGTATGTCTGTGTCTGTCTCTCTCTTCCTATTTCTGTCTGTGTGTCGGTCTCTCTCTCTCTCTCTCTCTCTCTCTCTCTCTCTCTCTCTCTGTGCACATTCGTATACATAATCGTGATTCCGTTTGCTAAAGTGCAATTTCTGTCGTGATGTATCGTGTGTGTGTCCCTGCCAGTGTGTGCGTTAGAATATGGTTAAAACATTGTCTTTTTCTTTCACAGAACACAAGTATACTAATATTTCATTAAGCACAACCACGCTCCCTCTCTTTTTTTAAACATACATTCAATAATCAGCATATGTAACAGACGGTATTTAGCGTGCAGTCATTGACGTGGTTGTTGTCGTCGTTTGATATGCCATTACATTTAGTAAGAAAATGGATGACAGGACCACTCCATAGGTCTACATAGCACACATAATTGTATCATATGTCTACACGTCTATACACCTGTCCATCTGTCTGTCTGTCTGTCTATCTGTTTCTCTCCTTCACTGCCTCTTGTTCGCTCGTAATCCTCTTTTGTTCCGACATAGAAAGGAGGGTGAAACGTGAACAGAATAACTCGGATATATTTACCAATACACAAACGTGACCTGCAACAAAGCCGGAGCAGCAGAATAAGCCAGCCCCTGCCGTGCTTTGCGCCGCGCCTTGTGGAGTGTGCTGCCAACACTGGAGTGCAACCCAGCCGTGAACTGTACTCAGACATTAGAATTTTTTTTATCCCTTCCTCTTCCCACAGACGTCAGAGGAGACAGTTGGGACCACTCGTGATTGGAATGCAATTGATCTGCTTTGCTTACTTCGCTTTTCTGCACTTCAATGACTTTCTCCTTCCCCCCGCCCCCACCCCCATCCCCCCCCCCTCTCTCTCTCCCTGTCTCTTTGTCTCTGACTCTCGGTCTCTGTCTCTCTCTGTCTCTGTTTTTTTCTCCAACCCCCTCTCTCTTCCCCGCTCTCTTTCTTAAGATTAAAAAAAAAAGAAAAAAAAAGGAGGAAGCGCAATTGTTGGGGGATGGCCATAGGGGATGAGGAGGTGGTGGTGATGGTGGTGGATGGGACGTGGATTGTGATGAGGAAGGAGTAGGGACTTCTCCCAGAACGTTGAGGGAGAGAGAAAGAGAGAGACAGACAGACGGACAGAGACAGAAACAGACATACAGACAAACAGACAGAGATGTCTTTAGGTTGCATTCTGTTGAAGATTTTGCATTTACATCATCGACCATGGACAGTTCGGAGCTTAGAAATTGTAAATCAAAACAATCATTACATGATTGTTTGCACACTGGACTTTGCCACTCCGCATCCAAAATTAGTTATGTCTTTTTGCTGTGTTTCCCAAAAAACACTCATACAGGCGTACGCCTGTACACCTACAGATCAAATATATGATAAAATAAGATCCATAATGTGCTGTGACTGTGTCATGGAGAACAACATCACATGGAAATGCTGTGCGAACCGGGTTGAACAGCGTGATGTTGAAAACGCATGGAAAAAAATGATTTCTGTATTAACATGAACTTTCCGATGAAAAAATTAAAGGGTTTCGAATGAGAATTATCAAATGCAATTTTGAAAGAAAAGGGATTATTAGATAATGACAACTTAACATTTGCTATTCTCGAGACAGTATTGATCATATTCTGAAATTGCCCAGAAATCCTGATATTCTGGCATGACTCTGTGGCAGTGGTGAATGAAAGATGTATGATTGCTTAGAAATACAGTTGATAAAAAGCCTTTTTACGATACTTGGAGCTGATCGACATATACACATCGCTGCACGTTTTACCATATACTATTCAGATGGCAAAACAAAAATTGTATCACTGTGATTTTAACAAAACAGGTCCTCTTTTGAGAGTTTTTAATCTCAGTAACCCTTTTAAAGCATAGGTACAAATTAGAAGAATGCATAGCTCTCCATTACACAACACATACATTATGATTGTATGCTGAAAATGTGAAAATGAAATGTTTTATTGCTTACAGCATTGCAAATTTCAATAGAATAATTGCATTAAAAACGTTTAATAAGAACAAGAACAACAAAAACAAATAATCAAACAAAATAACATAAAAGAACAAAATAAATAACATAGAATCACCATTTTCCAGAGCCACACATTTACGGACTTATTGTAGACTTACTGTGCACTGCCGCCAGCGGATTGGTATGAGAGACAGAAAGGGGGGACGGGGGGGGGGGGGGGTAGGAGGTGGGGAGGGGGTGAATGAGGGCGGGTTTCGGAGGTTGGGGTCGGGGGAAGGAGGTGGGGGTCAAGCGGTGGAAGTTGCAGTGTGGTTCCAGGCGAACAATGGAGTCTTCATTGTCAGCCTCTTGCTTTGTTTTCCTGACAGGTTTTCTGCCCTTTGCATCCTTCCGCAGGCCTTCCCCCTTCACCCCCAGACCCCCACCCCTCACCACCACCCTGCCCCAGCCTCTGTCACCGGGGACCTCACGCAAAGCTTTGTTTGTCTATGTAGGCCGTCTGTCTGTCTTTGTCTGTATGTCTGTCAGTTTGTGTCTGCTGTCTGTCAGTGCATATCTATAATTATGTCTGTGCATGGCTGTATGGCTGTCAGTCTGTGTCTGCTGTCTGTCAGTGCATATCTATAATTATGTCTGTGCATGGCTGTATGGCTGTCAGTCTGTGTCTGCTGTCTGTCAGTGCATATCTATAATTATGTCTGTGCATGGCTGTATGGCTGTCAGTCTGTGTCTGCTGTCTGTCAGTGCATATCTATAATTATGTCTGTGCATGGCTGTATGGCTTTCCGTGCATGGTCGTCTGTTTATATGTCTGTGATGTTTGCCTGTCTGTCTGTGCATGTGTGCCTGTCAGTTCGTGGCTGTAGTCTGTCAGTGCATATCTACATGTCTGTGCATGGATGTATAGCTGTCCGTGCATGGTCGTCTGTTTATGTCTGTCATGTCCGCCTGTCTGTCTATGCATATATGTCTGCTTGCTTTCCTGTCAGTCTGCCTGTCTGTGCACGCGTGCATGTCTGTCTCGATGTCTTCCCGACCACTCTTACACCCTTTTCCATTTTCTTTCTTTGTTTTTTTTCCCCTTGTTTTGTTTCTGATGTTTTCTTTCTTTCCTTTTCTCTTGATTCGATTATTATGTTCCTTTGTTTCTTTCTTTCTTCGTTCATTTTCTCTTTCTTTCTTTTTGTTTTTCTTTACTCTTCCGTTAGTTTATGTTTTATTTAACTGTCTATGCATTTTACAGAAAATAATACTTCTCATGCCAGGATGAAGGTGTCAGAATGGTAAAGGCGCTCATCTTCCAATACTGAGACTGTCAGATTCTGGGTTTGAATCCCGGCCTCGCCCTTTCTTTTCAATTTGACTGGGAAATCAAACTAAGCCTCCAGTCATTCGGATGGGACGATAAACCGAGGTCCAGAGTGCAGCACGAACTTGGCGCACTGAAAAATAACCCATGGCAACGAAAGTGTCGTCCTCTGGCAAAAACCTGTTGAAGAACTCCACTGTGATAGGTACACAAAGATATATGCATGCTCTCAAAGGCCTGCCTATGCGCGTTGGGTTATGCTGCTGATCAGGCATCTGTCTAGCAGATGTGGTGTAGAGTATATGGATTTGTCCGAACGCAGTGACGCCTTCTTGAGAAACTGAAACAAGCTGTTAAACTCTTGGCGTTTCTCCTGCGCTGTTCGTTTCCCCCCCTTCAACCCCCTCCACACACACACACACACACACACACACACAGCCACTCTCGTTTATTATCACATCCAGTGAAAAGACGCTAAACTAACGAACGACCGAACAATCCCGCGTCCCTTGTGGGGCAGTCCCAGCGGCAATTGTCCGCGGACGTTATCAATGTCACGTCGCCATCACACCGCTCACAACGTGACCTTCCGCTGCTGCTGTGTCAGTTCACTGTGGTCACTTGTACTTGTTCAATATCGCTAAAGATACCACCCATTGTACTGCATTATATTGTATCGTACTCTGTTATGTTGCATTAAATTGTATCGTACTCTATTATGTTGTATTATATTGTATCGTACTCTATTATGTTGTACTGTGTTGTACTGCGTTGTATTGTATTGTTTTTCCTCTCGTCACGACTACTGTGTGAAATCCGGGCTTAGCGCGTTCCCACAGTGCAGCTCCACCCTTTATGCTGTCTCACAAGTATATTTGTTTTAATACATATGTGGAGTTTTCAACATAATTTTGCCACGGACAGCTAT
>NC_134880.1:30654284-30701784 GCF_041734735.1 Babylonia areolata
AGCAACAACAACAAATACAAATAACAATAACAGCAGCAGCAACAACAACAACAATAACAGCAGCAGCAACAATAACGGAAATAACAGCAGCAGCAACAACAACAACAACAACAGCAGCAGCAGCAGCAACAACAACAATAGCAGCAGCAACAATAGCAACAACAACAACAGCAGCAGCAGCAATAACAATAACAGCGACAGCAACAACAACAACAATAGCAGCAGCAAGAATAACACCAACGACAATAACAGCAGCAGCAGCAGCAGCAGCAATAACAATAACAGCGACAGCAACAACAACAACAATAGCAGCAGCAAGAATAACACCAACGACAATAACAGCAGCAGCAGCAGCAGCAATAATAACAACAACAATAACAGCAGCAGCAGGAACAACAACAACAATAACAGCAGCAGCAGCAACAACAACAATAACAGGAGCAGCAGCAACTACAATAACAATAACAGCAGCAACAACAAAAACAGCAGCAGCAACAACAAATACAAACAACAATAACAGTAGCAGCAACAACAACAATAACAGCAGCAGCAGCAACAACAACAATAACAGGAGCAGCAGCAACTACAATAACAATAACAGCAGCAACAACAAAAACAGCAGCAGCAACAACAAATACAAACAACAATAACAGTAGCAGCAACAACAACAATAACAGCAGCAGCAACAACAAAGACAATAACAGCTGCAGCAGCAGCAACAACGACAATAACAGCAGCAGCAGCAGCAACAACAACAATAACAGCAGCAGCAACAACAACGACAATAACATCAGCAGCAGCAACAACAAATACAAATAACAACAGCAGCAGCAACAACAGCAACAATAACAGCAGCAGCATCAATAACAACAATCACAGCAGCAGCAGCAGCAGCAACAACAACAACAATAGCAGCAGCAACAATAGCAACAAAAATAACAGCAGCAGCAGCAATAACAATAACAGCAACAGCAACAAAACAACAATAGCAGCAGCAAGAATAACATCAACGACAATAACAGCAGCAGCAGTAGCAATAATAACAACAACAATAACAGTAGCAGCAACAACAACAATAACAGCAGCAGCAACAACAAAGACAATAACAGCAGCAGCAGCAGCAACAACAACAATAACAGCAGCAGCAACAACAACGACAATAACAGCAGCAGCAGCAACAACAACAACAATAGCAGCAGCAACAATAGCAACAACAATAACAGCAGCAGCAGCAATAACAATAACAGCAACAGCAACAACAACAACAATAGCAGCAGCAAGAATAACATCAACGACAATAACAGCAGCAGCAGCAGCAGCAATAATAACAACAACAATAACAGCAGCAGCAAGAACAATAACAGCAGCAGCAACAGCAGCAACAACAACAACTATAACAGCAGCAGCAGCAACAACAACAACAACAATAACAGCAGCAACAGCAACAATAACAACAACAATAACAGGAGCAGCAGCAACTACAACAACAATAACAATAACAGCAGCAACAACAATAACAGCAGCAGCAGCAACAACAAATACAAACAACAATAACAGTAGCAGCAACAACAACAATAACAGCAGCAGCAACAACAACGAAAATAACAGCAGCAGAAGCAACAACAATAACAGCAGCAGCAGCAACAACAACAACAATAACAGCAGCATTAGCAACAACAACAATAACAACAGCAGCAGAAACTACAACAACAATAACAATAACAGCAGCAGCAACAACAACAGCAACAATAACAGCAGCAGGAGGAGCAGCAAGAACAGTAACAGCAACAGCAACAACAACAATAACAGCAGCAGCAACATTAACAGCAGCAGCAGTAACAACAAATACAAACAACAATAAGAGTAGCAGCAACAACAACAATAACAGCAGCAGCAACAACAACGACAATAACAGCAGCAGCAGCAACAACAAATACAAATAACAATAACAGCAGCAGCAACAACAACAATAACAGCAGCAACAATAGCAACAACAATAACAGCAGCAGCAGCAACAACAATAACAGCAGCAGCAGCAGCAGCAGCAGCAACAACAACAATAACAGCAGCAGCAACAACAACAACAATAGCAGCAGCAGCAGCAATAATAACAACAATAACAGCAGCAGCAACAACAACAACAATAACAACAGCAGCAGCAACAACAAGAACAATAACAGCAGCAGCAGCAGCAGCAACAACAACAGCAACAGTAACAGCAGCAGCAACAACAACAACAAACAACAATAACAGCAGCAGGAACAATAACAGCAGCAGCAACAACAACAATAGCAGCAGCAACAATAGCAACAACAATAACAGCAGCAGCAGCAACAACAATAACAGCAACAGCAACAACAACAACAATAGCAGCAGCAACAATAACATCAACGACAATAACAGCAGCAGCAGTAGCAATAATAACAACAACAATAACAGTAGCAGCAACAACAACAATAACAGCAGCAGCAACAACAACGACAATAACAGCAGCAGCAGCAGAAGCAACAACAATAACAGCAGCAGCAACAACAACAGCAACAATAACAGCCGCAGCAGCAGCAGCAACAACAACAATAACAGCAACAGCAACAACAACAATAACAGCAGCAGCAACATTAACAGCAGCAGCAGCAACAACAAATACAAACAACAGTAAGAGTAGCAGCAACAACAACAATAACAGCAGCAGCAACAACAACGAAAATAACAGCAGCAGCAGCAACAACAACAACAATAACAGCAGCAGCAACAACAACGACAATAACAGCAGCAGCAACAACAACAAGTACAAATAACAATAACAGCAGCAGCAACAACAACAACAATAACAGCAGCAGCAACAACAACAACAATAACAGCAGCAGCAACAACAACGACAATAACAGCAGCAGCAACAACAACAACAATAACAGCAGCAGCAGCAGCAGCAACAACAAATACAAACAACAATAACAGTAGCAGCAACAACAACAATAACAGCAGCAGCAACAACAACGACAATAACAGCAGCAGCAGCAAAAACAAATACAAATGACAATAACAGCAGCAGCAACAAAAACAATAACAGCAGCAGCAACAATAACGGAAATAACAGCAGCAGCAACAACAACAACAACAACAACAGCAGCAGCAGCAACAACAACAACAACAATAGCAGCAGCAACAATAGCAACAACAACAACAGCAGCAGCGGCAATAACAACAATAGCAGCAGCAAGAATAACACCAACGACAATAGCAGCAGCAGCAGCAGCAACAACAACAATAACAGCAGCAGCAGCAACAGCAACAATAATAACAGCAGCAGCAGCAACAACAACAATAACAGGAGCAGCAGCAACTACAACAACAATAACAATAACAGCAGCAACAACAAAAACAGCAGCAGCAGCAACAACAAAGAAAATAACAGCAGCAGCAGCAGCAGCAACAACAACGATAACAGCAGCAGCAACAACAACGACAATAACAGCAGCAGCAGCAGAAACAACAACAATAACAGCAGCAGCAGCAACAACGACAATAACAGCAGCAGCAGCAACAACAACGACAATAACAGCAGCAACAGCAACAACAAATACACATAACAATAACAGCAGCAGCAGCAGAAACAACAACAATAACAGCAGCAGCAGCAGAAACAACAACAACAATAACAGCAGCAGCATTAATAACAACAATAGCAATAACAGCAGCAACAACAAAAAACATTAACAGCAGCAGCAGCAACAACAAATACAAATAACAATAACAGCAGCAGCAACAACAACAACAATAACAGCAGCAGCAACAATAACGGAAATAACAACAGCAGCAACAACAACAACAATAACAGCAGCAGCAGCAGCAGCAGCAGCAGCAGCAACAACAATAGCAGCAGCAACAATAGCAACAACAATAACAGCAGCAGCAGCAATAACAATAACAGCAACAGCAACAACAACAACAATAGCAGCAGCAAGAATAACATCAACGACAATAACAGCAGCAGCAGCAGCAATAATAACAACAACAATAACAGCAGCAGCAGCAACAACAATAACAGCAGCAGCAGCAGCAGCAGCAGCAACAACAACAATAACAGCAGCAGCAGCAACAACAACAACAACAATAACAGCAGCAACAGCAATAATAACAACAACAATAACAGCATCAGCAGCAACAACAACAATAACAGCAGCAGCAACAACAACAACAATAGCAACAGCAGCAGCAATAATAACAACAATAACAGCAGCAGCAACAACAACAACAATAACAACAGCAGCAGCAACAACAAGAACAATAACAGCAGCAGCAGCAGCAACAACAGCAACAATAACAGGAGCAGCAGCAACTACAACAACAACAACAATAACAGCAGCAACAACAATAACAGCAGCAGCAACAACAACAGCAACAATAACAGCCGCCGCAGCAGCGACAACAACAACAATAACAGCAGCAGCAGCAGCAGCAACAACAACAGCAACAGTAACAGCAGCAGCAACACCAACAACAAACAACAATAACAGCAGCAGGAACAACAACAGCAGCAGCAACAACAACAATAGCAGCAGCAACAATAGCAACAACAATAACAGCAGCAGCAGCAACAACAATAACAGCAACAGCAACAACAACAACAATAGCAGCAGCAACAATAACAACAACGACAATAACAGCAGCAGCAGCAACAATAACAGCAGCAGCAGCACAACAACAACAACATCAACAACAACAACAGCAAGAATAACAGCAGCAGCAGTAGTAACAACAACAACAGCAACAATAACAGCAGCAGCAGCAAAAACAACAACAATAACAGCAGCAACAGCAACTACAACAACAATAACAGCGGCAACAGCAACAACAACAACAATAACAGCAGCAGCAACAAAAATAACTGCAGCAACAACAACAACAATAACAGCAGCAGCAACAGTAACAGCAGCAGCAACAACAACAACAGTAACAGCAGCAGCAACAACAACAATAACAGCAGCAGCAACAACAACAACAAAGAACTATAACAGCAGCAACAACAACAACAATAACAGCAGCAGCAACAACAATAACAATAACAGCAGCAGCAACAACAACAACAACAACAATAACAGCAGCAGCAACAACAACGACAATAACAGCAGCAGCAACAACAACAATAACAGCAGCAGCAACAACAACGACAATAACAGCAGCAGCAGCAATAACAACAATAACAGCAGTAGCAACAATAGCAACAATAACAGCAGCAGTAGCAACAACAACAAGAATAACAGCAGGCAGCAACAACAATAACAGCCGCAGCAGCAGCAACAACAACAACAATAACAGCAGCAGTAGCAACAGCAGCAACAACAACAATATCAGCAGTAGCAACAGCAACAACAACGACAATAACAGCAACAGCAGCAACAACAACAATGACAGCAGTAACAACAACAATATCAGCAGCAGCAGCAGCAGCAGCAGCAGCAACAACAATAACAATAACAGCAGCAACAACAACAATATCAGCAGCAACAGCAACAACAACAATAACAGCAGCAACAGCAACAACAACAGGAATAACTGCAGCAGCAAAAACAACAATAACAGCAGCAGCAACAAGAACAACAATAACAGCAGCAGCAACAACAACGACAATAACAGCAGTAGCAACAACAGCAACAGTAACAGCAGCAGTAGCAACAACAACAACAACAATAACAGCAACAGTAGCAACATCAACAATAACAGCAGCAGCAATAACAACAACAGCAGTAGCAACAACAATAACAATAACAGCAGCAGCAACAAAAATAACAACAATAACAACAGCAATAACAACAACAACAATAACAGCAGCAGCAGCAACAGCAGCAACAACAATAATATCAGCATCATCATCAACAACAACAATAACAATAACAGCAGGAAAAACAACAATATCATCAGCAGCAGCAGCAACAACAACAATAACAATAACAGCAACAACAACAGCAATACCAGCAGCAGCAGTGGCAACAACAACAATAACAGCAGTAGCAACAACAACAGCAGCAGCAACAACAACAACAGGAATAACAGCAGCAACAACAACAACAATAACAGCAGTAGCAACAACAACAACAATAACAGCAGTAGCAAAACAACAACAATATCAGCAGTAGCAACATTAACAGCAGTAACAGCAGCAGCAGCAACAACAACAATATCAGCAGTAGCAACAACAACAACAACAATAACAGCAGCAGCAGCAACAGCTTCAACAACAGCAGTAGTTTCATTTAGCACGTTTTCACCTATGTCAGGTAAACTCGTATGGAGCTGGGGAGATATGTCAAATTCTGGACAACTGTTCCTTCTTCTTCCACCTCGTTCATAATAAGAAAAGATATCGATTTTCTTCGTCAGTTAAATGCGTTCTTTTGTTTTTTTACCTGCTCATACAGTACGCAGAGTGTGGATGGTAGGAGTGAATGCTGAAGAGGCATCTGTGTACGTGCTGAGAAGTGTAGCAGCAACAACAACGACAATAACAGCAGTAGCAACAACAGCAACAGTAACAGCAGCAGTAGCAACAACAACAACAACAATAACAGCAACAGTAGCAACATCAACAATAACAGCAGCAGCAATAACAACAACAGCAGTAGCAACAACAATAACAATAACAGCAGCAGCAACAAAAATAACAACAATAACAACAGCAATAACAACAACAACAATAACAGCAGCAGCAGCAACAGCAGCAACAACAATAATATCAGCATCATCATCAACAACAACAATAACAATAACAGCAGGAAAAACAACAATATCATCATCAGCAGCAGCAACAACAACAATAACAATAACAGCAACAACAACAGCAATACCAGCAGCAGCAGTGGCAACAACAACAATAACAGCAATAGCAACAACAACAGCAGCAGCAACAACAACAACAGGAATAACAGCAGCAACAACAACAACAATAACAGCAGTAGCAACAACAACAACAATAACAGCAGTAGCAAAACAACAACAATATCAGCAGTAGCAACATTAACAGCAGTAACAGCAGCAGCAGCAACAACAACAATATCAGCAGTAGCAACAACAACAACAACAATAACAGCAGCAGCAGCAGCAGCAACAGCTTCAACAACAGCAGTAGTTTCATTTAGCACGTTTTCACCTATGTCAGGTAAACTCGTATGGAGCTGGGGAGATATGTCAAATTCTGGACAACTGTTCCTTCTTCTTCCACCTCGTTCATAATAAGAAAAGATATCGATTTTCTTCGTCAGTTAAATGCGTTCTTTTGTTTTTTTACCTGCTCATACAGTACGCAGAGTGTGGATGGTAGGAGTGAATGCTGAAGAGGCATCTGTGTACGTGCTGAGAAGTGTCTATTTCACTTACGAAATGCTCTGGACAACGATACATTCACCTGTGCAGGTGTTTCAGTGACCACACGGAACACGATGCAGTGAAGATGACAGCAGCCAGCTTGGCAGTACCAAACTGCAGGATCCATCTGCACGTGCCTGAATCTTGAGGGAAAGGAGAGCATCACGTGTTGATCGTGAAACATTAAGCGAAGAACGGATAGGAACATACATGATTAAGTGAATTAACGAATATCAAATATTCAATTAAATCGAAATAAAATGGATAGCAACAGCTGGTAAAATGGAATCTCTCTCTCTCTCTCTCTCTCTCTCTCTCTCTCTCTCTCTCTCTCTCTCTCTCTCTCTGTCTGTCTGTCTCTAAATCAGTATTTCAAACAGAGAAGTGTATCAAGATCGTTACAAATAAATAGCATGAAATCTGCTTTGCGAGGCTCAGATTGAGGGCACATGGACTGAATGCCAACAGAAGATGATTCGATTCAGACGTAGCAACATCCCCTTGCCCAATGTGTGGCGAAAGCCCAGAAGATGAAAATAAGTCCATATCTAACTACAAAAGATACGAAGAACTGCAAAAATAACTGTACTCTTTTCAATACAGCTTCAGCGCAGAAAAAAAATTGTTCGGCATACTGATGACAGAAAATGAAGATATGACACTTTCACTTGCACAACATGTACCAGTGGCAGTAAATATACGCAGTCTACTATCGGTCCAAATACTCATCAATCAGTTAAAAATTAGTATGGATTCTATAAGGATTGCTGATCTCTTATTAGTTTATTTTGCTCCAAATCCGATTTTCCATACTGTTCCATTGTATCTGTTTTGCACCGTTTTTCTTCAGATTTGTACATACTATGTCACTAGAGCTTTACAGCTAATGACAGTAAACATTTCATATTCAGTGTTTAATGTTCAGTTTTCAGTGTTCTCTCTCTCTCTCTCTCTCTCTCTCTCTCTCTCTCTCACACACACACACACACACACACACACACACACACACACACACACACACACACGCACACACACACACACACACACATACACACACACACACACACACACCTTTCTATTTCTAGCGGAGATAGAAAGAGAGAGACGGAGAAGACAGACGGACAGACAGACGAAGACAGAAACAGAATAAATGAATGAATTAGTTTTCTTTAATGAGGGAAGTGGAATAAGTAAGGACATGCTTTGTTTCATCCGGCCCTCAGGCAAAGAAATTAATCAAGCAAACAAAACAAAATAAAAAATACAATGCTAATACTACTGATGCTACTACTACTTCTACTACTACTACTAAGTAAATAAGACAAAATAAATAATAATGAAAAGAAGAGAGAAAGAACAAAATAATGTCCTAGCAAGAAAGACAAATACAAATATCTAAACGGACTCTTCACACACACAAACGAGTACACTTGCATATGCATAAATATGCAACCAGTTCAACCATAATAATAACAACAACAACAATGCTAATACTCATAATATCAATAATAGTGCATGGTATTTTATTTAACGGTACCTGTTTAAGTAGAATGGCGTTGTCACTGAGGTTGACTTACATCATTTATATATTTTCCATTTTAACAAACAAATAGTTTTTTAAGAGCTTCTGAAGTTAACACAACTATTTATCTGTTTTAAAAAGGAAGGCAGATTATTCCAGTACGAACCACCACTGTATGAAAGGCTTGACTTAAAAAGATAATTCTAGGAAGAGGTGTAGTAAGTTTATGAAAGTGCCTATTGCTGTTTGTTGGAAAGTTATCTACAACACAGAGGGACGGAGAGAGACAGAGCTATGGGAACAGAGACAGACAGACAGACAAACAAACAGACAGATATGCAGACATACACAGACACACAGTTGCGCAGACACACACACACACACACACACACACACACACACACACACACACACACACACACACACACACACACACACACACACACGCACACACACACACACACACACAGACATACACACACACACAGACACACACACACACACACACACACACACACACACACACACACACACACAGACATACAGACACACACACACACACACACACACACACACACACACACACACACACACACACAGAGTCCTGGTAAAGTTTCAGACAGCGGGGAAGGGGTAGCCTGACAAGACCGACATCCCGGCAACTCCCCAGCCACAGACAGTCATCAACAGACGCCAGGCAGTCAGCATGGAGCATAACTCTGCCCACAGACCAGCAGACACACCAGTAAACAGGGGGAAATGAAATACTATCACCACTCCCCTCAGACCCGTTTGACCTCTGTGAACGTTAGTCAATCGATATGGACGGCACTCCAGCAGCTGTGACATCGGTGACAGAACTCTGCCCCCGTCAGAATTTGCTACTCAGTCTCCAAACAACAATAACACGTGTCATACGAGTACACTTTGTACGCATACACAATGATCAGCCCAGCAAACAATGTAAACTGTACCCATGCTTGCTACGCAGAAGATGACAAGAGGTAATGGTCTTACAAATGGAGGCTGACCGCACAAGAGTCATGAGTCACTCCGGCAGTTTGTGACCAGCACAGTGTTGAGGTGAATCTGGTCATCAAATCGACGAGTTTTTTAATATCTGCGGTTTCTAGCTAGCACTGTAAAGGATCATAGCTACTAAAATGACGCATCAACAGTCTATATTGCAATGCAAGCTATGTATCTAAGGCAATATGAAAAATTGCTGGAAGGTCACACTCATTCAGTCTGTTCTTTGGTGAGAGGAACTTGGTATGATCAGAGAGGTACCAGCATGACTCAGACGTAGACCGAAAGGAGAGAACTTGTTTGGAGGCAAGACAATGGATCAGGGAGCCTGTACGTTAGTGCAGTTTTCACACTCTGATCAGAACGACAATGATGTTCTTAAGAACAGTAATGCCAAATCACACAACTGCTCTCATGCTCTCCACTTTTCAAAGATTTTTCGATAAAGAAAGAAAAGAAAACCCTGTTAACTCATTCATCGGACAAAAATAGAAGCACCGAATTATTTGCTTTTCATCAGAGAATCTAACAGTAATACACCGAGTATTAAACAAAGTGGCCATGTCTGTTTGTGACTTGCTTTTGGAGGCTAGATACTTAGTCCGACGAAGCGCTCGTCTCTGTGTGTATCTTTTTTTCCTTCAGAGTGATGGAGAGAAGTAATGTTGCTACCCCCTCTGTCTGCTCTGCCTTCTTTAATATGACATATTCAACAGAGTTTCATATCAAACTTGTGTGTGAAAAAGATGCGTTTTGTCTTTTTCTTCCAAATGTTGCAGTTGACAAGTACAATCATTGGGAAATTTCGAAAAAAATACACACGCACAGTCTCACAAAGAAGTGATTGAAATCACTTGCACATGAAACAAAACCTGAGACAGTTCTGGAGGAGGTACATTTCAACTGCTCAGCACCGGCCAGGGCCTTTCCAACCAAAAATGCCCTGGCAGACATGTGCCTCTGTGTGTATGCACGTGCATGTGTGTGTGTGTGTGTGTGTGTGTGTGTGTGTGTGTGTGTGTGTGTGTGTGTGTGTGTGTGTGTGTGTGTGTGTGTGTGTGTGTGTGTGTGTGTAGTGACGCTTTCACGTTGTGCATACTGTGAAAACCTCCTACTATGCACATGCATGCAGACCAAGCCTCCTGTTGTCAATGAGGACTGGTTATGTAAAGCTGCAAACACACATATCGAGGCAATGTTGTCCTTCCCCAGAAGGACACTCTGCGGAAACAGAGGAGAGGTTTCCAAGAAAACAAAACAGCAGTACCCAGCCATAATCCCACACCCAGACATAATCCCACACCCAGACATAATTCCACACCCAGACATAATTCATGTTTGCAGTCATGATCACGTCTACCGTCTCACACAACAGACACCGACAGTCAGACGCAAATCACGGGCGAAAACGTACACCAAGCAGATCTTACTATGCCAACGCAGCGGATTATTCTAGGTCACGAATGCTCAGAAAACAAAAGGAAATTTTTGTACTGAATAAGAAATTCTGTATTTTCACTCTGTGACTCAACACACAAAGTCATTCATTTATAAAGCAAAACTGCTAAAAAAATCTCGCTCGCTGAATCAATGTTTTGGTCATTAGGCTTTCAAATGAGACAATATGTATGCTTCCAGCATGCATTTTTCCTTTCTCGCTGGATTAACGAACGAGTGTTCACATTTCCTCTGAGAAATTAACGAGTGAGCAAGAGCTGTTCACTGAAATACGAAGAAAGGACACACCACACCATTTGGAGGGAAATCGGAAACAGAGTTTAGATGAAAAGTAATGATGACAGCTGTTACGACGAAGGTTTGAACGCCATATTAAGAAGTGTCTAATGATTCAGATCCAGGTTTCTCCGCACAAAGAAACACACCAGGAATGCAAAATGAACACCAACTTTATTCCAAACTCCGTCTTCATTATGTAAAAATGATATAACAGTTTTGATTCGCACTTATTGCATCTGTCTTTCTCTATCATTCGCTCTCTCTGTGGCATCAGTTGGTAAGAAACGCAAAACACAACAGCATCATCGGTAACAACAACAGTAATGATGACACTATTTGTGGCGATATATATTCACTGCCATTATCATTGCAAACTAGTAAAATGAACTACAACAGCACCGCGGACAAAGATCGAGCCGATGACGGAGATGACAATGACATCAATAACAACGATGCATACAAAGAAGAAGAACAAGAACAAGAAGAAAAAGAACAACAACAACAAGAACAGAAAAAGAACGAGAAGAATGAGAAGGGAGTTGAGAGAGAAGAGGAGGAGAGGGGTGAGGAAGACACTGGTGATGGTGAAAGGGGAAATTTCCCATCAGAAGAGAAGTCAGTCAGGGAAGGCCCAGGAGGGTAGAAGTAATACGTCGCTGCATTGTGTTCAGCCACGGTGATCGAAGGTAGTGGTGATGGATGGGGAGGGAGGGGGGTAAGGGAGGTAAGAAGAAGGGGGATGTCTGGGATTCCAGAGACGGGCCAACGTATTGTGTTTGGAGATGAAGTGGCATCGGTTGGTGGTGCGTGGTGGATGTGATGGTGGATAGTCCTGGTTGCTTGCCAGTTCAGTTCAATGGACTACCCACTGCTGAAATGAAACCCGAAACATGAAAGATCACAGTCAAAAACATTCCAGTCGTGTTTTGCAGTTGAATATAACCCAGTTTTGTTTTATTGTAATGATGAGGTAGAGAGGAATGGCGTATAAAGATTGCGATTGCCCTTGAACACTGACACCAGTGGTGGTAAGACATGCCCCTTGCCCCCTCCCTCCCCCCACCGACACATACATACACACAGAGAGACACAGACACAGGAGGACACAAGAACTTAAACAAAATCATGAATCAAGACTATTTAATCATTTGACCCCTGCTGTGGCATGGATGATACACATCAGCAAATTATGCACTGATTTAGGTATGGAAACATTTAAAGTCACCTGAAGAAATTCATTTTTCTTTCAACAAGCAATAAAAGTGCTGAACAGTCATTCTAACATGAAATCGCTGATAGAATTATAAAGATAAGAATATGTCACATATCAATCTTTCCATTCCTCATGAAGATTCCCAGCTTTTAACACACCACTCCTTCTTCTGAATGATTTACAAAAAAGACCAGTTTCTGCTTTCATGTATATTTTAGGAATAATGTTAATTCTAAGATAATCAAAATTGTTATATTCCCTTTCAAAATGATTTTCCTCTCCATTTACACCCACATCACAGTAATGGCAAATGTGCATTTCTTGTGGAATGTTATGATCACTGCCAACTTGAATTGGCAGTTTATGATCACTACATCCAAACATAAAGATATGACATACGTATCGGACAAGTGAAAATATATCTCTTTCGAAAGTGAACTTGACATTTTTGATAAAGTAAAAATTGGTCATTGTAATTAACGCCATTTTCGAAAACAGACATCTTGCTATTTTCTGATACACTGGCATAACATTTCTTTTTCATGTACATAAGGATTGGATGATTGATTGAATAATGAATCCCACACATAATCAAATCCTGTGTCAGCCAAAATGCTTTGACACAATAAAGCATGACGAAGTGAAATACCCTTTTCTATACAATTCGGACTAAATATTTAGAGGTAAAAAGATTCAATACAAAAATCGCTCTCCATGAATCGAATATAGAATGATTATCTAAAATTGCGTCAAACGAAATCTAACTCTGATTTGAAAATCACTCTATTGTATTGCATTGTATTGTATTGTATTGTATTGTATTGTATTACTCCTTTTTGTCACAACAGATTTATCTGTGTGAAAGCGCCACCACTTTTCGTTAGTCTCTGCTACAGATCAGTTCAAGTGAGGAAAACTTTTACCAGACAGTGGCACAGTTTGGAAGGGAGGGATCCCTGTGGAGGGAACAGTTTAGTCACATCATATGCATATTACAGTGTTGACCAGCACAATTATACATATATCTGTCTCTGTTTCTCTGTCTCTGTATATGTATATCATTGTCCCTCTCTCTCTCCCTTGGTTTAAACATTTTTAATATCAAGAAACAAGGTGCAATACAGCGTTCAATTAAGAAGACTTGAGCAACAACAAGCATGAGCTTATATCGTGCTCGTTCATATGTAACAAGCAATACACAAACGCAATGGCGAAAATACACACATTATTTGACAATGAAAAGAAGGTTGAAGTGCAAGACAAAACTAAACGAAACAAGAAAAACAACAACAAAAACACAAAACAAAACCAAACTACTATTACCGCAACTACCACTGACAACAACAATGAAAATATTAATGATAATACTAATATTAACATAGTAGCAACAATAATAACACACTGGAAAGTGAACATCACCTAAGGGGTAATGTAATGGGGGAGGGAGAGGGAGAGAGAGAGAGATTACAGAGTGAAACCGAGGCCATTCGTCAAAATAACTGTTCACTATAACTGCAGAGAATATTTCATTTTAAATCTTTTAAGACTTGAATCTTTTTGATTGTTCAATAAAGTCTTGTACAGTCAAGAATATGTGTTCATTCTCAAGGGAACTAATAACTCGGTCACCTCGTAATAAAGTATTTAAGTTTGTACTATTTGCAGGGAGAGTAGCAATTGTATTCTCTCTTATATTGTTGTAATTTGGGCAGTGTAAAAGAAAGTGTTCGACTGTCTCTGCAGGATATCCACAAGAACAATTTGTATCCAGTCGAAGATGACGATCAAACAAATCTTGGTTAAGATTACTCATATTTAAGCGAAGTCTACAATGATGAATTTGTTCTTTTCTGTTACCAATGTAATAATGTGGGGGGACGGCTGTGTCACTAGAGGAAAGATATCTTTTTAACAAGCTTAAAGAATCACTACATTTTATGTTATCAGGGACACTGTTCCATAGTTTGGTTGTAGATGGAATAAATGAATCAGAGTATAAGTTGGTTTTACAATGTGGCACAGCTCTCTCAAGTGGTCTACGTCTGTGGTAAGGATTATGAGCTGAAACTAGAGGGGGTGTGAGGCCAGGCAAGTAGTTTGGACAGTTACCGTGCACCATTTTGTGATATTGTATTAGTTTGTGTCTTTGTCTACGTTCCTTTAAAGAACATAAATCTGACTCTTCATGCAATTTTGTATGACTTGTTCCTTTTACTGCTCCTACTATGATTCTTATAGCTTCAAATATGAAGTGATTCTAACATGTTTGACTGAGCATCACTGCAATTATCCCACAGAATATCTGCGTAATCAAAATGAGGTAAAATAAATGATATATACATGGTCTCTAATGCTTTTCTGTTTAATTTATATTTGTAATATTTCAAGCAAGAAATCAACATTCTTACCTTATTGGCAATACTGTTAATATGTTCCCCCCATTTACAATCATCTTGTAAAATGACGCCAAGGTGTTTATGCGTACTGACATTTTGAAGGATGTTCTCATTGAATACCAAGGGTAGGGCTTGTTGATTAACACGGATTATATTTAGCAGGTCCGTTTTTCCTTCATTGAATTTTACTTTCCATCTATTTGCCCACTCCACAATTCTCTCCAAATCAGAGGTAATTATTTCTGCTCTGATATGTGGATCTGAAAATGCTAAATATAAACTAGTGTCATCAGCAAAAAGTTTTATAACAGATTCAATATCTGTAATTATGTCATTTATATATATATACTAGAAAAAGCAGAGGGCCCAGTATAGATCCCTGTGGAACACCTGCAGGTACTAACTGTAAATCTGATTTTTCACCCCTTAACACTACAGTCTGGAATCGTTGTGACAGTCTTGAAAGAAGTCTAGTAATCTGCCACGTATACCAATGGCGTTTAACTTTAATAAAAGACCCGCGTGCCACACCCGATCAAAAGCCTTTGAAATATCAAAATATACAACTTGGGTCGGGATACCTTGGTCATAAGCACCACATAAAACATCATAAATATTTATTAATTGGTTAACAGTTGAATCACCAGGAATAAATCCAGATTGTGCATGTGTAATGATACTATTTATTGTAAGATAGTGATATACGTGTCTGTGAATACATTATTCTGCAACGGCAGCGATGGCCAGACTGAACAGGGTATGGAAGAGCAACATCAGATTCCACACAAAATTCCTGCTCTACAAGTCACTGGTGGTCTCCATCCTCATATGGATGTGAGACATGGACACTGATGGCAGAAACAGAAAGAAGAATCCAAGCATTCGTAACCAAGTGCTTGAGGAGACTACTACACATCTCCTACAAGGAGCACAAGACCAATGACTATATGCGGAACCTGGTCAGCAACCTTGTTGGGCCCCAAGAACCACTGCTGGCGACTGTCAAACGACGGACGATGGCATGGTTTGGTCACGTCATACGACATAACACCCTCTCCAAAACCATCCTGCAAGGGACTGTAGAGGGAGGGCGCAGACGGGGGCGGCAGAGAAAGAGCTGGTCCGACAACGTCAAGGAATGGACCAAAATGACGATGCCAGATCTCCTCACGACGGCTGCCAACAGAACGGCGTGACATCTTCCTCATGTCCCCCCAACGACCCCAGCGGTCGAGGGAATGAGTGAGTGAGTGAATACATTTTTTCTAGTGCTTTACCTACCTACACAGCTTAATAATGAGATGGGACGGTAATTTGAGCACAGCTCCCTTTCACCTTTTTTATGTAAAGGAGTCACATGTGCGATTTTCCAAAGCAATGGAAACCTGCCTTGATCCAAACATTTATTAAATAGTTTGGTTAGTGGTTCAGATATACTGTGGGCAGATGCAGTGAGTAATCTGTTATGTATAAGATCTGGCCCAGCTGCTTTGTTTTTGTTTAATGTTTATAATACCTCAGTCACTTCTGGGACTCATAAACTTAATTCAGATATTTCAGTTTCTTACTGAGGGATGACTGGAAGAGTACTATTGCTAGATTCTGTCGTAGACTGTTTAACAAAATATCCATTAAATATGTTAGATTTATCTTTATTTGTGTAGTACATCTTATCGTTAAATAATAACGGCGGTATTTCATCTGAATCGACACCCTTCGTACTCATAAACGGCTTAACCAAGTGCCACCAATTTTTGTTACCAAATTGTGAAGGATCAGAAGCCTTTTTATTCAATTCTTCTAAGTATTCGATTTTCCTATTTCTAACTTTTGATACAACAAAATTCCTAAACTGACGGAAACTTTGCCAGTCTCCTGGCAAATTGCTTCTTTTTGCTTTCTTGTGGAGGTCTTTACTTTGTTCAATTAAGAATAGAATTTCATCGGTCAACCATAGTGTATTACCAGAGCAGATTTTAACCTGCTTGAAAGGCATGCATGATTTAGCTATATCAAGTAAAATTTCACTAAACAGTTCTGCACTTTCATCTACAGTTTCTTTGGACAATACAATATCTCAATTAATCCCTAATAGTAAACGTAATTTTTCCACATCTTACTTCTTGTAGTTATAGATAGACCACTTAAATGAAGTTTTTCCAGTAACTGAATTTTTTATAGAAACACAAGGAACACTGTGGTCACTACAGATAGGGGATAAGCCATCAATAGATTGGATGATTTGTGGACTTTGGGTTATTATCAAATCTAAACAAGTACTGGTAGTTTCAGTCACCCGTGTAGGTTGGTTGGTCAGTTGATGCAAGTCATGTAGGTTTAATATGTCAAGGAAGTGCTGTGATGGTCTGTTCAAGAAGTCAGTATTAAAATCTCCAAATATTAAGAACTTACTTGACGTACTGTTTGCTTTATTAATACTATCACTAATTAATTGCCAATAATTTACTGGTGAATTAGGAGGACGATAAAAAGACCCAATTAGTAAACTTGTCTGATCAAGTTTTGTTTCTATCCACACAGCTTCTAAGTCAGGTACTGAGAGGTCGTGGCGTACTTTACAATATAGAGAATGTTTTACATAAATTGCAACACCACCGTGAGGGTCATTTGGCCGGTCTCGTCTGAAAGGTGGGTGAAAATTAGTCAGTAGTATGTCGTTGTTACAAACGGTATCCGAAAGCTATGTTTCGAAAACAGTAATCACATCACAATTGCTTAATTCCACGTCTAGAATGTCAGTCTTATTTCTTAGACTCTGAACATTGATATGTATGGCACGGAGCTCACCACCTACTAATATCAAAAACATGAAGAAGAAGAAAACTATGAATCTTGCAATGTCACAACAACTGTTACAGTCTTTACCACTGGTTCTGTTTATACATTTGATATAGGTATATGTATCAACAAAAAGGTGCACAAAAATAGCTAAACTTACACGATTTGCATTCCTAAAACATGTTAAAATCATACACGGTAATACCATTCGTATATCGGTGAGCACAATGCAACTCGAGGCCCTAGCAAGGGAATAGAAGGAATCAACCCTGGCCCTGTAGACACTGATGTCAACAGCCATTAGGTGACAACACTCTGCAGAATGGAGAACAGGAAAACAGGGCATTGGATTGTGTTCATTTGGAATGTAATCTCTCTAAGGGTGAAGAAGATATCGTAAGAAAGTGCATACATATTAAGCTATTTTTAATATCTAGTAAGAATGAAGATAAAGTGGACAATTTCAGCAATATGCAATATAAAAACAAATCAAGTAAACAAACAAAAAATAGCTCAGCAACAGATGAGCACAAGCATGGTATGGATCTCCCTCAAGCCAAGTTGTGATTACATAGCATTTTAACTGAGAAAAAAAAGTGAAAGTGTTCAGATTCACTAATATGTTTAACATATGAATATACTGAAAACAATGCATATTCTCATCTCTTCTGCACAGTCTTACAGAAAACGTTGTATTCCAGTTAACTGTTCACAATAAATCAAACACGCCTTCCCTCTCTCTCTTTCTCACACACACACACACATACATGCACACACACACACACACACACACACACACACACACACACGCACGCACGCACGCACGTACGCACGCACGCACACACACACACATATGTAAGCACGCTTGCATGCCCGTTCATGAACGACTGTGGGCGCACATGCAAGGGATGGTTTACATTCATAACAGCAGATATTCTAGGATCCAGGTATGATTTCCAAAATGTCCAGTTTGTAACAAGGCGTGTGTTATGCTATTTCAAGGTTACAATAGCTATACATTGAACCATTTGCAACGTTATGATGCATAACACTGTCATGTCTCCGCACAAACACACATATATAAACATATGCATATGCATACACACACGCATGCTTACAAACACACGCACACAAACACACACGCACACACATACCATGCACAAACATGCTTACACACACGCGCGCGCGCGCGTGCATGCACATACGCATACACACACGTTTATACGACCAAACTATGTCAAAATCATAAACATAGCCTTTTCCATCATCAAATAATATGGGGACTTATCCACGGACATTCCATTGACAGCAGTTGCACCAGTGTCAATGTGTCAATTGATTACATAATATATGTATCACTGTATGTCACAGGAGTGCACTTATATGCGCTGGAAGGGGGAGGGGAGAATCCGAAACCAAGTTAAAGGAGGATTTTTCCTTGAGTTTTCCAGCTGCAGCATCCTGTACAGATAGCTGAGCATTATCCATAAACATACAAACTTCAGCAATTGCACCAACAGGTCTCAATTTTTAAAAGATTCATGTACAGATAGTTGAGCGTCATCTCCGCTTTAGCGCCGTACATAACCACAGCCAGTGTAAAGTCAAAATTCAAGGTTTCTCAAGTCATTTCAAGTTGCCATTGACGCACATGTATCTGATTTAAAGATGCATATTTACGCATTCGCATATTATACAGTTTGTTCACTCAAGTATATATGCACATGCATTAAGAATATCCACATAGTGTGCTAAAGTTATAATATGTATACTTTTACTCTTTTGTATGTGACATACACACACACACACACACACACACACACACACACACACACACACACACACACACACACACACACACACACACACCTATCACCCGACACACACACGTTCACGTACACTCACCGGCATACACGTGCGCGTGTGCACATACATACGCACACACACCCATACACATTTCCAATATCAAGCACAATGAGATGGGCATCAATATGTTTAAAAAAAAAGAAAAGAAAAAAAAGGCCATATGATTTACAAAATTTCATGCACGGAGGCTTTGCATTTACTCCAAACTTTTGCAAAACGTAGCCAAACGAGACCAAAGTTATTTCAAGTCTGGTACAGAACATGAGACAACCGAATATCCTTCGATATATATTCAAATATAGATGGCTCACAAGGTTAGTACAGCAAAGTTACTGAAACAACTTAACATGCAAAGCTGTTTGAAACATGTATGTAATGTCGGGCCTGTCACGTGGGTGCAGCTCGCACCGCCGCGGCCCGGTTAACAGTGCGCTTGCACCGCTGTGGGAGGCGTGGCACATGTGCTGCTGGTGGGGCGATGGACACTCGATCTGTGTCTCTGCCTCTCTCTTAATTTGTTTCTTAATCAAAGTCATGACAGTCATGCTCAACCTCTCAAAGAGTCATAACAATCGTGCTCAATATATACACACACGTTCGCGCGCATGCGGGCACACACACGTTCACACATGCACACATACACACACACACACACATACACACACACATACACGCACACACACACACACACACACACACACACACACACACTCTCTCTCTCTCTCTCCCTTCACCTTTCACTCTCTCTTCCAAAACACCAACCGCACTTTGTTGATGCACACACACACACACACACACACACACACACACACACACACACACACACACACACACACACACACACACACACACACACACACACACACACACACACACACACACACACACACACACACACACACACATGTTCGCACACAGTTGCCATAGCACTGTAAGGACACAGCAATCAGTACGGTTCAAGGGTATCGACACGCTCGAATTGGTCGAATTGCCATGAGGGCATTTTACACTGAAAGAAGATCACATTCTAAAATTAGTTCGAAGGAAAATATTAAGTCTGACAGCCATGTAGGTGTTTCTTGGTTGCCGTCTTTCTGATGAGAGACAAATTTGAACTGGAGAGATTATCAGCAGTCATGAAAATGGGCTAACTGTGGATATGACGTCGGTTAGCTAAAAACGCGTAAAAAGCATGGAGCGTCCTACATTTCTTCCACACGGCTATAATTCACCATGCATTAACGAACGGAAAGGCTAGATTTGGCGGCTATTTTTATAACATTAATTAAACATTCAGAAAAAGAGAATAAAAGAGTGAGATGACTCTGATTAGAGTCCATCAGTCTCTCTGTGTGTGTGTGTGTGTGTGTGTGTGTGTGTGTGTGTGTGTGTGTGTGTGTGTGTCTGTGTGTGTGTTCTGCCTGAAATTGGTACTTCTGCATGACACAACGCACACATATCCATGACTCCACGCTGCACGTGCATGACACAGGTCACAGTGACAGCAATACATCACCTCAATTATCTGCATTGTATCGTTTCCTGTCGTTTGCTATGTTTTGTTTATTTCATTCATGGTTAGATATATACTTTTCTTTTTGTTTATCATTTCCTTTATGATTTGTTATAGGTCGTTCTTTTCTTTCTGCACAGAAACACACGAGAGAATGGAAATGATGATTCAAATATGGAAATGTAGTTTCCAGACAAAGTGAATTTCTCGTTCGTCATAGTGACAACAGCGCCCTTCGAGAGGGTATAAGGAAATCATTCTTTTGGAAAGCAGGTCGGAAATTCAGTGCCGGGATTGCTGCCAGACAACAGAATTGGAAACACCATTCCACTTTTCCCTACCAGACAAGTGGTCTGTATACGAAGATTGAATTTTTATTTCCGTTACAGATTTCTTTCTTTCTTTCTTTAATTCTTTCATGTTTTCTTTCTTTCTTTCTTTCTTTCTTTTCTTTCTTTCATTTTTCTCTTTCTTTCTTTCTTGAGTTTTGAAATCAGTATGTCTATCACACTGTAAGCATTTCTTCTTTTACATGTCTTACAAATTCTATCCAAAAAGGCGTAAGTGACTACACTCCTATAGATAATGTAGAGTTGTATTTTCTATCCTTGCGGAAATTATACTTCTTATCCGGGAGTACTCCCATGTTCATCGAAATATTTCTAACCGAGATGAACATACACAGAATTCCAGTATTGGGCTTGAGTATCAATGTTGTCTTGGAATTCATAAATATTCAAAAACATTCCCTTTTCTTTCACAAGATCTTTTGCATAATAGATATGTATTTCTTTCCCAGTCTTCGAAATGCAAGACATAGCCATCTGTCTTATTGTACACTTACTGCTGTTCCTATTCACCCTCCCACTCTCTACTACTACTACTGCTACTACCACTACTACTTATTATTATCAATATTCTTTTTTGTTTTCTTCTTTTTCTTTTTCTTCTTAAAAGAATGCCCAAAGCAATAATTTGGCGAGGAGGGTTGACGTTAAAATCATTTTCACAATGTTCGCGAAAGGTACATTTCCGCATATATGCAGAATAACAACATAATATATATAAAAATTTTGCTTCCACCTTAAGTCCAACCTCCATCCCCCAACTCACGAATCAGCTCCCCTCCTCTCCTACCCTTTAAACGATAACATTATAATGTGCAAATTCACATTTTAACAAAATATCACCAGTATGTGTGATGGAATATTAAATAAAATTCACCTTCAACAGATTCATTTCTTCTCTAGACTTTCCCTTTTTTAAGATTTATAAAATAGATTAGCTGCAGATGTTTAGAAAAGATCGGTTTGCTGAAGGCTTATGTTTCAGCCAGCGCTTCGTCTGTCACAGTCTTCAGGTGATTGTGGAAACGATCATGTCTGCAAATCTGAATGATACCAAGGTGCTTGCATTTCATTTTCTGGGAACCGTTCCCTCTTTTTCTGCAGGTTGTCTCAGGAGGGCGGGACAATATCGTTGTGATGTGTGTGTTCGCAGCTTTACATAATGAGTCCACACTGAGAGTGGCTGGCCTGTCTTTATGCAGGATGGGAATGGTTTGTCTGTGTGCGCAGTAGTGGTCAAACACACGGGACACACACACACACACACACACACACACACACACACACACACACACACACACACACACACACACACACTCACTCACTCACTCACTCACTCACTCACATTCACTCAGACAGACACAGACACACACACACACACAGAGACACACAGACACAGACTGTGTGATGGTGTTTGTGGGTGTGTGGGATGGAAGGTGTGCGTGTGTGTGTGTGTGTGTGTGTGTGTGTGTGTGTGTGTGTGTGTGTGTGTGTGTGTGTGTGTGCAAGTCTTTCTGTATAGTGTTTAGAACAACATAATAGTCGAGGAAACAAAACAAAACAATTGCACAAAATTGCACAAAATACATTTGCAACTATTCCAGCACCATTTGTACCCATAAAGTACACAGAAACGTATTTTCCTTTTCATTTTTTCAAAACATTCTGCGTATTTTTTTCCCTAAATATCTTCGTGAGCTTCCACTGATTGAGAATCATCTCATCCTGTGAACACTGAATGTAAGATAATCAAATTTCCCATTCATTTTCTTCAAGAAAAATATACTTTTACACACTTTCGGGCATTCTTTTATTTTTTGTGATCTTTTTAGGGATTGGTGATTTTTTTTTTTTTTTTTTTCAAAAATTTCAAATAGTTCAGGAAAAGAACAAATATCGTGTACGCTCTCATACAAGGTTCCGTGCGTGTCTTTAAATTTCCGTCGTTTTCCAACGATCAACAACAGCTTGATTATGAGAGCAAGAAAAAAAGTTTTAAAAGAAATAGAAAAGATCGACTGTTGAGAGAATGGGAGAGAAAGCTTAAAGAGACAACGACAACGACAATGACAATGACAATGACAATGACAAATATTTAATTGTGAAGGCCATCGACCCATACACAAATCTACATTCATAGCCACACACACACACACACACACACACACACACACACACACACACACACACACACACACACACTACGTAGATGGGTGTTCAGAGACACGTCTCTACGAGGTATCCAAGAGCTCTTCACGGTGTTTCAAGGCATAGCAGATGTACATGACCAGCTTTCTGTTATGTTCGATGTTCTCCACTGATAATGTATTACCTACATCATGTTGTGCTATATTGTGTAACAGGTTCTTTTGATATTTTACTCTTACATTTTGATATACCCTATATGCAAACAGAAAGTGATTTTCGTTCTCCTGTATCCAAGGACAAAAGGGACAATCGTGACTGACGGTTTGGTATCGCTTATTGATTGCTAGTTCACTTGTTCCAAACAGAAATCTAATCAAACAGGCTCTTAACTTTCTTATTGTAATGCCGTTTATTCTCAGACTGATGAACAGATTTGAAAAGTCGATACGTTGAGAAACGTTCGCTGGTCTGCACTTTCAAAAGTCATTCTTGTCTAAAATTTTCAATAAGTTTTTGTTTTACACAACGCAGAAAACCAGGTTCGTTTATGATTACACCTGACCAAGCTTCCTGGAAACCAAGATAAAATAAGGAGTCTCTGACTGGGGAGACAGACAGACAGACAGACAGACAGACAAACAGCATACGCAACAGGCCGTTTGTCAGACCATGTGCAGTAAGTCTGGTTGACAGCAAGAAGCAACTGGCTGGGCACAAGGGCGGGGTGGGCTTTGAAAAATGTATGTGAACCCGTGTGTGTGTGTGTGTGTGTGTGTGTGTGTGTGTGTGTGTGTGTGTGTGTGTGTGTGTGTGTGTGTGTGTGTGTCTGTCTGTCTGTCTGTCTGTCTGTCTTCTGTCTGCCTGTATGTCTGTCTCTCTGTCTGCCTGTCTGTTTGACTGCGTGAGTGAGATAGAGAGAGAGTGTGTGAGTGTGAGTGAGTGAGTGAGTGAGTGAGTGTGTGTGTGTGTGTGTGTGTGCGTGTGTGTGTGTGTGTGTGTGTGTGTGTGTGTGTGTGTGTGTGTGTGTGTGTGTTCTAATATCTTTTTACTTCCTGGTTAGAAAAAAAGAGATACAGGGGAAGACAAGACAGAGACAAAGGGACATAAAGACAAGGGGACATAAAGACAAGGGGACATAAAGACAAAGGGACATAAAGACAAGGGGACATAAAGACAAGGGGACGCAGCACTAGTTGATAGTGATGCCAGGAAAAAGAGAAAAGTTGTTCAGACTTCCATTTCTGTTTCTATACTTTTCTGTTCCGCTGAGAAAGATAGCGGTGAACAAGTCACTTTTGTTCAGAGTGACGGAGAGAAAAAGAAACAGAGCGCGCGCGCGCGCGCGACAGAGAGAGAGAGAGAGAGAGAAGGGGGAAGGGGGGGGAACAGACGGTAAAAGACGGAGAGACAGAGAAAAGGGGAGACAGCCAGTCAGACACAGAGACTGAAAAACACACAGAGAAAGAGAATTAGACCGACAGGGAAAGAGAATTGGACAGACAGAGAGGTTGGAAACGCATCGTGCTGAAACAAACCCCCAACAGACAAATGAATTCAGTCTTGAACTCAGAGACCTAATCCTCAAGTGGCTTCCCAAATACGTCACTGTCACGTGATCGTCGTGCGAAAAGTTGTCTGCCGCTTGTCTGGACAGAAGAGTTATGGTTCTTTGATGATATTGGTTTTGCCACTCTGATACTCAGAGAAAGGAAGAAAGTAGGTTATCTCTCTCTTTCTGTCTGTCTTGTAAGCTGGATAGGCAGCTAGCTTTTTAACTAAACATACAGTCGGGTAGACAGACTAATGGTGTCGATAGGTAGACAGATCGATTGACTGACTGGCTGATTGACAGACAGGTAGATAGCTAGATAGCTGAATAGCTAGATAGTTAACAAAAAGATAGACAGACAGGCAGACAGACAGAGAGACATAGATAGATGGATAGAACATGTCTATCAGGTTTTAGGCTTTAGCGATTATCCATTTCCAGATTCTCAGCTGACGTAGAAGGGAGACGGTAGCAAGTGGTTGTGATGTCATCTGCATGCCAGCTGTACAGCATCACACACAAGTGAACAGCAGTTTTCAAATTCGCCCGCCAATATGGAAAAGCACATAATGCTTTAACAACACATTTTAAAAACCGTTCAAAAACTAATCGACCTAAGGAAAACTCATGCATGTTGTCAGTCTATTTGTCTTGCAGTCTACCTACCTGGATGCCTATCTCTCTGTCTGGTTGGTTTCGTCTCGTTTTGGGAAAAAAGGAAATGTTTCCTTTAAGTTAAAGCTGGTTCGACCATCCCAGGCGTTTAGAATTATTTCCAACTTTCTGAAGGCTGAGGGATTCAGCTTGCTGATGATGATGATGATGATAATCATGATAATAATAATCATGATAGCAATAATGATTACAATAACAATAGTAACAAGAAGAAGAAGGAGCCATTTTGTATGGCGCATAATTTTGCGTGATGCACCTCAATGCACAATACACACAACAGTCGCACGAACCATGCACTGACGAATCACACCATTTAACAGCAGTTCCGCAGTCCCGCCTACACACAGTCTGTAATATCGCTAAGGGAATGCTTGGCAAAATAAATGTCTTGAGACTGATTTTAATTTCATTCAAAGTTGGAGTGTGACGCATTTTACTTTTTGGGAATTTTAAGGGCTTTCCACAGGAAGAACGTAGAGTGCTACACGGAAAGTAAAACAGTCTAATAGATGCACTGCGTCTGAGTTCAAGAAAGGCAGACACTGCTAACAATTTTGATCCAGTTCCATCCTAAGATATTTTACCGATGCGTTAAATGCCATAACGCAGCAAGTAATGTATTCCCACTCGACCAGTCTGACACATATTGTCGGTGTTTAGCATTACTTTCTTGCTGCTCACCGAGTGCAATACATCCTCACTACAAGACTGAATATCGGTCTGAACACCACAACATGTATACAGATATATGTAATATATAATGTGGTGTGTGTGTGTGTGTGTGTGTGTGTGTGTGTGTGTGTGTGTGTGTGTGTGTATGTGTGTGTGTGTGTGTGTGTGTGTGTGTTGTGTGTGTGTGTGTGTGTGTGTGTGTGTGTGTGTGTGTTGTGTGTGTGTGTGTGTGTGTGTGTGTGTGTAACCTCACATGAACTATAATTCCCAGAGGACTGAAAGGATGAGAATTTAAAATAGAAAAAAAGAATAAATGCATAAATACATAAATGAATATAATTTTGCCATGGATCAGCCCAGCTTACACCAGCACAATTGAAACGACAAAGGTATGGTGAAGAGTGTGTCTAGGGAGTACATTTAATCACATCATTTCCACATTACGGAATTGTCCAGCACAACTACCGGGAGACATCAGATGTCTGGAACCCACGCAATATCATCAGTATTCAAAGTTTAATTCTCTCTCTCTCTCTCTCTCTCTCTCTCTCTCTCTCTCTCTCTCTCTCTCTGGGTGGCAGAATGGTTAAGACGCTCAGCTGCCAATGCAGAGAGTCCGTGAGGGTGTGGGTTCGAATCCCGCTCTCGCCCTTTCTCCTAAGTTTGACTGGAAAATCAAACTGAGCGTCTAGTCTTTCGGATGAGACGATAAACCGAGGTCCCGTGTGCAGCACGCACTTGGCGCACTGAAAAAGAACCCATGGCAACGAGAGTGTTGTCCTCTGGCGAAATTACGTAAAATGAAATCCACTTTCATAGGTACACAAATATGTAAGCATGCACTCAAGGCCTGACTAAGCGCGTTGGGTTATGCTGCTGGTCAGGCATCTGCTCAACAGATGTGGTGTAGCGTGTATGGATTTGTCCGAACGCAGTGACGCCTCCTTGAGAAAGTGAAACTGAAACTGAAATCTCTCTCTCTCTCTCTGTTTCCCTCGATCTCTGTTTCACGCTGTCCCTGTCTCTCTATCTGTATGTCTGTCTGTCTCATTGTATAACTTTCTCTCCATTTCACACTTTGTATGTGTACACTCCCATCTCTCTCTCTCTCTCTCTCTCTCTCTCACACACACACACACACACACACACACACACACACACACACACATGGGGGTAGCTGGGAGAGAGGTAGGGACAGAGAGGAGGTAGCGGCTGACTGTCAGCTGTGTGTATACTCTGTGGAGGATGTGTCAGACATAGGAGACTAAGCCTGGCTGCGAAACCCCTCCCCCCCACCCCTACCCCATCTGCCCCCATCATACCTACCACCTCTCCACCCCTTACTCTCTCCCCACACCCCCTCCCCCCGCCCCCCGCCTCCCCCATTCCCCTTTCTAGGCATTCGCTGTTTCCAGTAGTCATGGAACTGGGCCTGATCATACATTGTGGATAAGAACCAGTCCGAAATGACATCACCGGCTGTACAAGGAAGCTTCGCAATGGTGTTGTTTCCGATGTGCGATGTGGAGTCTGGAAATGGACCTCAACACAATTTACACTCCACTAGAGTCGGCCTAGAAACACTCCCCTTCGAAATATTCCAAGGCAGCCTTTTTTTACTCCACCCCATGTCCCATATGAACACCAGCCCTATTTTTTTCTTTAGAAAATCTTTAGTTTCAAAAATATGCGTGTGCGTGCATTTGCAAGACAAGACGTGAGATTAAATTTGAAGATGGAGCCTTCCTAGACTGGTTAAGATGTTAAATGTTTTTAGATGTTCATTTTCCAGAAATGATAGAGGGAAAGGGAAGCGTGTTTTGGACGAGTGCCAGAACGACATGACATTCTTTTTTTTCTGAAAATAATGAGTTTCGTGGGCTACCCCACGGCAACTCCCCTCCATAATACATCATCTCCCATTAACACACATTTTTCTTGAAAAAAAAAACCCAAAACATTCCAGCTCACATAACAACATGCATATTAGGAACAATTAAGACAAACATTGAGTGGTCCATTTTGGGGCAGAACCATGATGATTCAATCCCATATCCCTTAAATTACACCAAGGGAGCTACTTCGGGGCAAGTAGTACGAAATACACTCCACGGGTATTCGTGTGGATTTTATCTATAATTGCCCCTGGAAGACTGCTGGAGTCGAAGAATTACCAACCCCCATTGAGTCACCATGGAGTGCTTTTATCACCAGGACTGGCGTGTTTGGGGGGCTGCCCAAAATTATTCTCAGTGTGTGTTTTCCCCAGTACTATACTGATTAATGTCATGTTTACTTTGGTAGAATCTTTATGTAGCCGTGTACCGAGTGGTTACTGAAGGGTACGGCACAAAAGACTTAACTAAATGATTGATTGAATGAAAGGATAGACAAGATCCCACGCACAGGCCAGGAACATATAGAGGCCAGTCACAAATGGGGTTTTCTGTTGGTTTATTTACAATATTAGATGAGAAGAAAACCTAAGAGAAGAGAATAGAAGAGAAGAGAAGATAAAAAGAGAAGAAGACAACTAGGAGAAGAACTAAGAAGAAGAAGATATCTAGGAGAACTAAGAAGAAGAAGACAGTGCCTGGAATGACATAAACAAATGTCATTAGTACAACATGTCAGCACAAGTGAACAGTAAAGCACATGTATACATGGAAAGACTATCACTCGGGTTTGGGATACACAAAACAACATAATGCATATGTGTGAAGGCCAAATGCTGACATCAAATGACATTTCTAATACATTTAAATAGTGCAGTTAAAGTGATTGAAGCGATGCTGACTTGGTGAAAGTACACTGACAGTATAGACTAGGTAAAACTTATACTGTGTCAAAGTGACTCAAATGAATCAGTGGATTAGATATAATACTGGCAAACTGATAGACCAGATATTAAGTGAAGAACCATCATGGCTTAACCATTAAGTGGTGAATGAACTTTATGCACTCACTAGAACATTCTGGAACAAACTATCTGTGTACAGAGACGTCACTGACTGTGACGTTATGAAGAATGAAATGGAACACTGCTCCGAGCATATGACGACATGGCAATTTCTAGATCAATCATAGCCGAGCTATGTTAAAGCAATAACTGAACAAAGAATTAACTGAACAAAGCAATAACTGAACATACTCATATAAACACAAGTACTGTGTCAAATAATACAATTTACAAATCAACACATTCTACACACTAGTACTTACAGCGATACGTAGCGAGGTGTCAGCTGTTGTGGGGACACACACGACACACTGCCCGCGACACAGCAAGAGAGAGAGAGCAGGCTCTGGTCAGATGACTGACCAGGTGTGAAATGACCACTCATCATTCACTGTGCCAATTTATGCAAGTTTAGCGGACCGCAAAGTGCGTCACGTGTGCTTGCAAGCAGATCGTCACTAATCACGGAGTATCCGATGACAATTGTGTTTGTTTAAAGGTGTTTAGTGATAGATTTCTAAATGATTCCTGAACCGATTTACGTCGGATAAGTTGCAAAAGAAAGAGCTCAACGCCTACTTTATAATGAGTGTAAAATGAAGTGTTGATTATTTAAGATGAATTTATAATCTTAATTTAAGTCACCTGAACAGGGTCAGTTTTAACGAGCTCGTCGCTGAAAATTACAAACTGCGTTAAATCAGTTTCACGTAGGCTAACATAAATGGAACAGACTTAAAGATGGAACTGCGACGATTCTGCCAGTATATAATACCAGTAGTTTACTGATCTGACAAAAGAGCTATTAATTAAATACTGTGGAACAGAAACACAAGTTTGCTCTCAGCCAATGACGTATCGCGACGCGACACTGGTCGAGCAGTTAGCAGGTGGTCTGGCCAGGACAAAATGATGTAAGCAGAGTGACGTCACATATACTGTGCAAGGGTTAGGACGGAAAACGTCGTCTGCTCTGGCTTGTGCGTGAATAGTGTTGGAGCAAGCATAGCGCGCTTGGTCACACCTCCCCCCATCTTTTGAAAACCATCGTCCGCGATGGTTAATTAAAAGTAACTCTTGTGAGCAGACTTACCTGGGCAAACAATTATTATTGGGCAGGTAAGGGAGATAATTTTGCTGATTTCTAATAGCTAAGTGAATGTAAAATGACTGCAACATTCTTAGGAACAATACCCTACTTCTATATTCAAAGTGGCTTTAGCCAGGTTAAGTTAAGAGTTTGGACTTAGTCGAATGCATCCTAACTTAACTTTGAACAGTTTGATTTTGAGAAGGGGTCCCAATTAGGGAAATACACTATGAAGATGGAAAGCATTCATTTGTGTGCCTATCAACCTATCTATCATATCACTGTCAGACGCGCATGTAAACAAGCATACATGTATAATAGCATAAATTAAAAAAATAGATTATTATAGCATGTTCATAGACATGAAAACATAAAGCATTCCATAGGCCATATGACAATGATAGGTCATAGGAAGGGCAAGAAGTGAAGAACAGAAAAGAAAAAAAACCCTGATAAAACATGAATTGTACAGAAACATCTTAAATGAAAACAGGATTAAAGCATGAACAGGAATATGAAAATAGCATAATCAGCATTGCTTCATTTCAGCAAGAATGAAAAACAACATGGGTATAACATCATGACTGTTTTCTTGAAATGTCTCACTGTTCTGGCTGTTAATTTCACTTCACCAGTCTCTTCACATGCTCAGTGGTGCCCTGGATGTCGGTCGTGTGGAGCGCCTAGGGGTGGGATCTGGTGGTAGTGGAGGCGGCTCTGGTACAGTTCGCAGGATTGATGTCCTGGGTGGAGGCATGGGCCTGGTCAGCCACACACCACTGTCACTGTCAGTGTCAGTTTGTGACACCTTGCTGTCCTGGTGGTGCAGTGGGACTGGGTGAGTCGGCGTGACAGCAGGTAGTTGTTGCTGGTCGTGCCTCTGCTGTGTGGGGCTGAGTTCAGGTGGGGATACACGTGGAACCACAGCGTCAGGTGTGGTGCTGTGGCGCCTCCGTCGTCTGCATCGGCGTCTCTGGTTTCTTTGTGCTGCTGCAGAGGAAGAGACTGACCTGGTTTCCAATGACTGGGTCTGAATGCAGGCAGGTTGGGTGGTGTTGCTGTTGGATGGGCCACTGGAGAAGTGTTGCTCCAGGTCGCGGTACATGCCAGGCCAGTAGACCTGGGGTCGCAGCATCTCTGCAGCCTGCTGGAAGCCTTGGTGCCCCGTGTGGTGTCGTATGGATGACAGGACCTGGGGGCAGAGCTTGCTGGGAAGCACCAGCTGCTCAGATGCCCCGTGCTTAGGGTCCATCACCCGTCGATGCAGGACACCCTTCCTGCAGATCAGCCTGTCACGCTGCTGGGTCAGCACATTGGTCTGCCAGTTGGAGCTGAGGGCTGGTGTGGCTGGCCATGCAGACAGGACTGGCCCAATGGTGGGGTCAGCAAGCTGAAGTCTGCGCAGCTCTTCTGGTGGCAGCTTGGGTCGCAAGTGCAGTTGGCTGGGGGGAGGTGTCTCGTTGGCAGTGACATGCTGCTTGTTGACCGCATGTGTGGTCAGTCGTCTCCCCTTAGATGTGGTTGGTTGTCTGTCTTCAGCCTTTGATTGCCTGTCCTCAATGTAGCGCCGCTTGTGCCGACACTGGTGCTCTGTGTGGCCAGACCTCTCACACCAGACACAGTGTGGAGGGTCTGGGGTGTGGTCAGTAGCACAGCGTTGAGGACGAAGCGCTGGTTTTGAAGGATGTGGGCTGTGTGCTGGCATGGGTGACTGCAGCTGATGTCGCAGGCTGGCGTTCTCAGCTGCGAGTGTGGCCAGCTGAGCTTCCAGGCGGACAACAGTGGTGTTGTCTACGCCGGGGCAGGTGTTGTAGGTGTGGCTGTCCTCCCGCAGCCATCGCAGGGCCTCCTTCTTTGTTGCCTCGAAGGTGGTGTCAGGGTGGTCGCGGATGAAGCGCCTGACATCGCGCCTGAGTGCAGCTGGCTGAAGGCCTCTGGCGAAAGCGTCGCGGAGGATGGTCACTGGCACCTGCATCACTCCATCTTCAGCCCTGTTGACCTTGGTCCACAGGTACCGAAGATGTGATGCGTAGTTGGTCACCGTCTCCTTGGGCTGCTGCTGCCTGTTGAAGAAGGTGGCGGCAAGCTCTGTGGCATCTCGCTGATCTCCCCAGTTTTCATCAAGAACCGCAAGGATCTTGGCTGGGGTGTCCACGTCAGTCGCTGGCAGCCTGACGATCTGCTGGCGAGCTCTGCCGGCAAGGGCTGAGATCAGCCAGAGAGAGGCTGTCGCGTCATCCAGGGGCTGTAGTTGGAGTACCAGTCTGGCCTCCTGGACGAAGTCGTCGACTTCTATGCTGCTTTCCTCACCAGATAGCGTCGGGAGTTTGTGCAGTAAGTCAGTTGGAGCCATCTTGATGGGGCGACGACTCTTCTCGTGGACTTGATGTACCTGCTGCACTGTCTTCTCTCTTCTCCTATGTCTAACTATCCCTATGTGACTGTTAGTACAACCTCTTGTTCCTGTATGATCCTAGCTCACAGTGGCAAGTATGTAATAGAGATTAGCTTGGCTAGGAGCTGTGATTTATTATTAAAGATATTTAGAGACTTTGCACATCCTATGCTCACAGCGCCAAGTTGTAACAAGGTACACTTGGTGGTAAAGGGCTGTGGTATAGGGATGGATTAAATTTTTATAAAAGAATTGAAACCTTAAAGGGAATAATTGGACCTATGTTGTGATGGATCTTTATCCTGTCGGCGACGCCACTTTTGTAGCCGTGTACCGAGTGGTTACTGAAGGGTACGGCACAAAAGACTTAACTAAATGATTGATTGAATGAAAGGATAGACAAGATCCCACGCACAGGCCAGGAACATATAGAGGCCAGTCACAAATGGGGTTTTCTGTTGGTTTATTTACAATATTAGATGAGAAGAAAACCTAAGAGAAGAGAATAGAAGAGAAGAGAAGATAAAAAGAGAAGAAGACAACTAGGAGAAGAACTAAGAAGAAGAAGATATCTAGGAGAACTAAGAAGAAGAAGACAGTGCCTGGAATGACATAAACAAATGTCATTAGTACAACATGTCAGCACAAGTGAACAGTAAAGCACATGTATACATGGAAAGACTATCACTCGGGTTTGGGATACACAAAACAACATAATGCATATGTGTGAAGGCCAAATGCTGACATCAAATGACATTTCTAATACATTTAAATAGTGCAGTTAAAGTGATTGAAGCGATGCTGACTTGGTGAAAGTACACTGACAGTATAGACTAGGTAAAACTTATACTGTGTCAAAGTGACTCAAATGAATCAGTGGATTAGATATAATACTGGCAAACTGATAGACCAGATATTAAGTGAAGAACCATCATGGCTTAACCATTAAGTGGTGAATGAACTTTATGCACTCACTAGAACATTCTGGAACAAACTATCTGTGTACAGAGACGTCACTGACTGTGACGTTATGAAGAATGAAATGGAACACTGCTCCGAGCATATGACGACATGGCAATTTCTAGATCAATCATAGCCGAGCTATGTTAAAGCAATAACTGAACAAAGCAATAACTGAACATACTCATATAAACACAAGTACTGTGTCAAATAATACAATTTACAAATCAACACATTCTACACACTAGTACTTACAGCGATACGTAGCGAGGTGTCAGCTGTTGTGGGGACACACACGACACACTGCCCGCGACACAGCAAGAGAGAGAGAGCAGGCTCTGGTCAGATGACTGACCAGGTATGAAATGACCACTCATCATTCACTGTGCCAATTTATGCAAGTTTAGCGGACCGCAAAGTGCGTCACGTGTGCTTGCAAGCAGATCGTCACTAATCACGGAGTATCCGATGACAATTGTGTTTGTTTAAAGGTGTTTAGTGATAGATTTCTAAATGATTCCTGAACCGATTTACGTCGGATAAGTTGCAAAAGAAAGAGCTCAACGCCTACTTTATAATGAGTGTAAAATGAAGTGTTGATTATTTAAGATGAATTTATAATCTTAATTTAAGTCACCTGAACAGGGTCAGTTTTAACGAGCTCGTCGCTGAAAATTACAAACTGCGTTAAATCAGTTTCACGTAGGCTAACATAAATGGAACAGACTTAAAGATGGAACTGCGACGATTCTGCCAGTATATAATACCAGTAGTTTACTGATCTGACAAAAGAGCTATTAATTAAATACTGTGGAACAGAAACACAAGTTTGCTCTCAGCCAATGACGTATCGCGACGCGACACTGGTCGAGCAGTTAGCAGGTGGTCTGGCCAGGACAAAATGATGTAAGCAGAGTGACATCACATATACTGTGCAAGGGTTAGGACGGAAAACGTCGTCTGCTCTGGCTTGTGCGTGAATAGTGTTGGAGCAAGCATAGCGCGCTTGGTCACACCTCCCCCCATCTTTTGAAAACCATCGTCCGCGATGGTTAATTAAAAGTAACTCTTGTGAGCAGACTTACCTGGGCAAACAATTATTATTGGGCAGGTAAGGGAGATAATTTTGCTGATTTCTAATAGCTAAGTGAATGTAAAATGACTGCAACATTCTTAGGAACAATACCCTACTTCTATATTCAAAGTGGCTTTAGCCAGGTTAAGTTAAGAGTTTGGACTTAGTCGAATGCATCCTAACTTAACTTTGAACAGTTTGATTTTGAGAAGGGGTCCCAATTAGGGAAATACACTATGAAGATGGAAAGCATTCATTTGTGTGCCTATCAACCTATCTATCATATCACTGTCAGACGCGCATGTAAACAAGCATACATGTATAATAGCATAAATTAAAAAAATAGATTATTATAGCATGTTCATAGACATGAAAACATAAAGCATTCCATAGGCCATATGACAATGATAGGTCATAGGAAGGGCAAGAAGTGAAGAACAGAAAAGAAAAAAAACCCTGATAAAACATGAATTGTACAGAAACATCTTAAATGAAAACAGGATTAAAGCATGAACAGGAATATGAAAATAGCATAATCAGCATTGCTTCATTTCAGCAAGAATGAAAAACAACATGGGTATAACATCATGACTGTTTTCTTGAAATGTCTCACTGTTCTGGCTGTTAATTTCACTTCACCAGTCTCTTCACATGCTCAGTGGTGCCCTGGATGTCGGTCGTGTGGAGCGCCTAGGGGTGGGATCTGGTGGTAGTGGAGGCGGCTCTGGTACAGTTCGCAGGATTGATGTCCTGGGTGGAGGCATGGGCCTGGTCAGCCACACACCACTGTCACTGTCAGTGTCAGTTTGTGACACCTTGCTGTCCTGGTGGTGCAGTGGGACTGGGTGAGTCGGCGTGACAGCAGGTAGTTGTTGCTGGTCGTGCCTCTGCTGTGTGGGGCTGAGTTCAGGTGGGGATACACGTGGAACCACAGCGTCAGGTGTGGTGCTGTGGCGCCTCCGTCGTCTGCATCGGCGTCTCTGGTTTCTTTGTGCTGCTGCAGAGGAAGAGACTGACCTGGTTTCCAATGACTGGGTCTGAATGCAGGCAGGTTGGGTGGTGTTGCTGTTGGATGGGCCACTGGAGAAGTGTTGCTCCAGGTCGCGGTACATGCCAGGCCAGTAGACCTGGGGTCGCAGCATCTCTGCAGCCTGCTGGAAGCCTTGGTGCCCCGTGTGGTGTCGTATGGATGACAGGACCTGGGGGCAGAGCTTGCTGGGAAGCACCAGCTGCTCAGATGCCCCGTGCTTAGGGTCCATCACCCGTCGATGCAGGACACCCTTCCTGCAGATCAGCCTGTCACGCTGCTGGGTCAGCACATTGGTCTGCCAGTTGGAGCTGAGGGCTGGTGTGGCTGGCCATGCAGACAGGACTGGCCCAATGGTGGGGTCAGCAAGCTGAAGTCTGCGCAGCTCTTCTGGTGGCAGCTTGGGTCGCAAGTGCAGTTGGCTGGGGGGAGGTGTCTCGTTGGCAGTGACATGCTGCTTGTTGACCGCATGTGTGGTCAGTCGTCTCCCCTTAGATGTGGTTGGTTGTCTGTCTTCAGCCTTTGATTGCCTGTCCTCAATGTAGCGCCGCTTGTGCCGACACTGGTGCTCTGTGTGGCCAGACCTCTCACACCAGACACAGTGTGGAGGGTCTGGGGTGTGGTCAGTAGCACAGCGTTGAGGACGAAGCGCTGGTTTTGAAGGATGTGGGCTGTGTGCTGGCATGGGTGACTGCAGCTGATGTCGCAGGCTGGCGTTCTCAGCTGCGAGTGTGGCCAGCTGAGCTTCCAGGCGGACAACAGTGGTGTTGTCTACGCCGGGGCAGGTGTTGTAGGTGTGGCTGTCCTCCCGCAGCCATCGCAGGGCCTCCTTCTTTGTTGCCTCGAAGGTGGTGTCAGGGTGGTCGCGGATGAAGCGCCTGACATCGCGCCTGAGTGCAGCTGGCTGAAGGCCTCTGGCGAAAGCGTCGCGGAGGATGGTCACTGGCACCTGCATCACTCCATCTTCAGCCCTGTTGACCTTGGTCCACAGGTACCGAAGATGTGATGCGTAGTTGGTCACCGTCTCCTTGGGCTGCTGCTGCCTGTTGAAGAAGGTGGCGGCAAGCTCTGTGGCATCTCGCTGATCTCCCCAGTTTTCATCAAGAACCGCAAGGATCTTGGCTGGGGTGTCCACGTCAGTCGCTGGCAGCCTGACGATCTGCTGGCGAGCTCTGCCGGCAAGGGCTGAGATCAGCCAGAGAGAGGCTGTCGCGTCATCCAGGGGCTGTAGTTGGAGTACCAGTCTGGCCTCCTGGACGAAGTCGTCGACTTCTATGCTGCTTTCCTCACCAGATAGCGTCGGGAGTTTGTGCAGTAAGTCAGTTGGAGCCATCTTGATGGGGCGACGACTCTTCTCGTGGACTTGATGTACCTGCTGCACTGTCTTCTCTCTTCTCCTATGTCTAACTATCCCTATGTGACTGTTAGTACAACCTCTTGTTCCTGTATGATCCTAGCTCACAGTGGCAAGTATGTAATAGAGATTAGCTTGGCTAGGAGCTGTGATTTATTATTAAAGATATTTAGAGACTTTGCACATCCTATGCTCACAGCGCCAAGTTGTAACAAGGTACACTTGGTGGTAAAGGGCTGTGGTATAGGGATGGATTAAATTTTTATAAAAGAATTGAAACCTTAAAGGGAATAATTGGACCTATGTTGTGATGGATCTTTATCCTGTCGGCGACGCCACTTTTGTAGCCGTGTACCGAGTGGTTACTGAAGGGTACGGCACAAAAGACTTAACTAAATGATTGATTGAATGAAAGGATAGACAAGATCCCACGCACAGGCCAGGAACATATAGAGGCCAGTCACAAATGGGGTTTTCTGTTGGTTTATTTACAATATTAGATGAGAAGAAAACCTAAGAGAAGAGAATAGAAGAGAAGAGAAGATAAAAAGAGAAGAAGACAACTAGGAGAAGAACTAAGAAGAAGAAGATATCTAGGAGAACTAAGAAGAAGAAGACAGTGCCTGGAATGACATAAACAAATGTCATTAGTACAACATGTCAGCACAAGTGAACAGTAAAGCACATGTATACATGGAAAGACTATCACTCGGGTTTGGGATACACAAAACAACATAATGCATATGTGTGAAGGCCAAATGCTGACATCAAATGACATTTCTAATACATTTAAATAGTGCAGTTAAAGTGATTGAAGCGATGCTGACTTGGTGAAAGTACACTGACAGTATAGACTAGGTAAAACTTATACTGTGTCAAAGTGACTCAAATGAATCAGTGGATTAGATATAATACTGGCAAACTGATAGACCAGATATTAAGTGAAGAACCATCATGGCTTAACCATTAAGTGGTGAATGAACTTTATGCACTCACTAGAACATTCTGGAACAAACTATCTGTGTACAGAGACGTCACTGACTGTGACGTTATGAAGAATGAAATGGAACACTGCTCCGAGCATATGACGACATGGCAATTTCTAGATCAATCATAGCCGAGCTATGTTAAAGCAATAACTGAACAAAGCAATAACTGAACATACTCATATAAACACAAGTACTGTGTCAAATAATACAATTTACAAATCAACACATTCTACACACTAGTACTTACAGCGATACGTAGCGAGGTGTCAGCTGTTGTGGGGACACACACGACACACTGCCCGCGACACAGCAAGAGAGAGAGAGCAGGCTCTGGTCAGATGACTGACCAGGTATGAAATGACCACTCATCATTCACTGTGCCAATTTATGCAAGTTTAGCGGACCGCAAAGTGCGTCACGTGTGCTTGCAAGCAGATCGTCACTAATCACGGAGTATCCGATGACAATTGTGTTTGTTTAAAGGTGTTTAGTGATAGATTTCTAAATGATTCCTGAACCGATTTACGTCGGATAAGTTGCAAAAGAAAGAGCTCAACGCCTACTTTATAATGAGTGTAAAATGAAGTGTTGATTATTTAAGATGAATTTATAATCTTAATTTAAGTCACCTGAACAGGGTCAGTTTTAACGAGCTCGTCGCTGAAAATTACAAACTGCGTTAAATCAGTTTCACGTAGGCTAACATAAATGGAACAGACTTAAAGATGGAACTGCGACGATTCTGCCAGTATATAATACCAGTAGTTTACTGATCTGACAAAAGAGCTATTAATTAAATACTGTGGAACAGAAACACAAGTTTGCTCTCAGCCAATGACGTATCGCGACGCGACACTGGTCGAGCAGTTAGCAGGTGGTCTGGCCAGGACAAAATGATGTAAGCAGAGTGACGTCACATATACTGTGCAAGGGTTAGGACGGAAAACGTCGTCTGCTCTGGCTTGTGCGTGAATAGTGTTGGAGCAAGCATAGCGCGCTTGGTCACACCTCCCCCCATCTTTTGAAAACCATCGTCCGCGATGGTTAATTAAAAGTAACTCTTGTGAGCAGACTTACCTGGGCAAACAATTATTATTGGGCAGGTAAGGGAGATAATTTTGCTGATTTCTAATAGCTAAGTGAATGTAAAATGACTGCAACATTCTTAGGAACAATACCCTACTTCTATATTCAAAGTGGCTTTAGCCAGGTTAAGTTAAGAGTTTGGACTTAGTCGAATGCATCCTAACTTAACTTTGAACAGTTTGATTTTGAGAAGGGGTCCCAATTAGGGAAATACACTATGAAGATGGAAAGCATTCATTTGTGTGCCTATCAACCTATCTATCATATCACTGTCAGACGCGCATGTAAACAAGCATACATGTATAATAGCATAAATTAAAAAAATAGATTATTATAGCATGTTCATAGACATGAAAACATAAAGCATTCCATAGGCCATATGACAATGATAGGTCATAGGAAGGGCAAGAAGTGAAGAACAGAAAAGAAAAAAAACCCTGATAAAACATGAATTGTACAGAAACATCTTAAATGAAAACAGGATTAAAGCATGAACAGGAATATGAAAATAGCATAATCAGCATTGCTTCATTTCAGCAAGAATGAAAAACAACATGGGTATAACATCATGACTGTTTTCTTGAAATGTCTCACTGTTCTGGCTGTTAATTTCACTTCACCAGTCTCTTCACATGCTCAGTGGTGCCCTGGATGTCGGTCGTGTGGAGCGCCTAGGGGTGGGATCTGGTGGTAGTGGAGGCGGCTCTGGTACAGTTCGCAGGATTGATGTCCTGGGTGGAGGCATGGGCCTGGTCAGCCACACACCACTGTCACTGTCAGTGTCAGTTTGTGACACCTTGCTGTCCTGGTGGTGCAGTGGGACTGGGTGAGTCGGCGTGACAGCAGGTAGTTGTTGCTGGTCGTGCCTCTGCTGTGTGGGGCTGAGTTCAGGTGGGGATACACGTGGAACCACAGCGTCAGGTGTGGTGCTGTGGCGCCTCCGTCGTCTGCATCGGCGTCTCTGGTTTCTTTGTGCTGCTGCAGAGGAAGAGACTGACCTGGTTTCCAATGACTGGGTCTGAATGCAGGCAGGTTGGGTGGTGTTGCTGTTGGATGGGCCACTGGAGAAGTGTTGCTCCAGGTCGCGGTACATGCCAGGCCAGTAGACCTGGGGTCGCAGCATCTCTGCAGCCTGCTGGAAGCCTTGGTGCCCCGTGTGGTGTCGTATGGATGACAGGACCTGGGGGCAGAGCTTGCTGGGAAGCACCAGCTGCTCAGATGCCCCGTGCTTAGGGTCCATCACCCGTCGATGCAGGACACCCTTCCTGCAGATCAGCCTGTCACGCTGCTGGGTCAGCACATTGGTCTGCCAGTTGGAGCTGAGGGCTGGTGTGGCTGGCCATGCAGACAGGACTGGCCCAATGGTGGGGTCAGCAAGCTGAAGTCTGCGCAGCTCTTCTGGTGGCAGCTTGGGTCGCAAGTGCAGTTGGCTGGGGGGAGGTGTCTCGTTGGCAGTGACATGCTGCTTGTTGACCGCATGTGTGGTCAGTCGTCTCCCCTTAGATGTGGTTGGTTGTCTGTCTTCAGCCTTTGATTGCCTGTCCTCAATGTAGCGCCGCTTGTGCCGACACTGGTGCTCTGTGTGGCCAGACCTCTCACACCAGACACAGTGTGGAGGGTCTGGGGTGTGGTCAGTAGCACAGCGTTGAGGACGAAGCGCTGGTTTTGAAGGATGTGGGCTGTGTGCTGGCATGGGTGACTGCAGCTGATGTCGCAGGCTGGCGTTCTCAGCTGCGAGTGTGGCCAGCTGAGCTTCCAGGCGGACAACAGTGGTGTTGTCTACGCCGGGGCAGGTGTTGTAGGTGTGGCTGTCCTCCCGCAGCCATCGCAGGGCCTCCTTCTTTGTTGCCTCGAAGGTGGTGTCAGGGTGGTCGCGGATGAAGCGCCTGACATCGCGCCTGAGTGCAGCTGGCTGAAGGCCTCTGGCGAAAGCGTCGCGGAGGATGGTCACTGGCACCTGCATCACTCCATCTTCAGCCCTGTTGACCTTGGTCCACAGGTACCGAAGATGTGATGCGTAGTTGGTCACCGTCTCCTTGGGCTGCTGCTGCCTGTTGAAGAAGGTGGCGGCAAGCTCTGTGGCATCTCGCTGATCTCCCCAGTTTTCATCAAGAACCGCAAGGATCTTGGCTGGGGTGTCCACGTCAGTCGCTGGCAGCCTGACGATCTGCTGGCGAGCTCTGCCGGCAAGGGCTGAGATCAGCCAGAGAGAGGCTGTCGCGTCATCCAGGGGCTGTAGTTGGAGTACCAGTCTGGCCTCCTGGACGAAGTCGTCGACTTCTATGCTGCTTTCCTCACCAGATAGCGTCGGGAGTTTGTGCAGTAAGTCAGTTGGAGCCATCTTGATGGGGCGACGACTCTTCTCGTGGACTTGATGTACCTGCTGCACTGTCTTCTCTCTTCTCCTATGTCTAACTATCCCTATGTGACTGTTAGTACAACCTCTTGTTCCTGTATGATCCTAGCTCACAGTGGCAAGTATGTAATAGAGATTAGCTTGGCTAGGAGCTGTGATTTATTATTAAAGATATTTAGAGACTTTGCACATCCTATGCTCACAGCGCCAAGTTGTAACAAGGTACACTTGGTGGTAAAGGGCTGTGGTATAGGGATGGATTAAATTTTTATAAAAGAATTGAAACCTTAAAGGGAATAATTGGACCTATGTTGTGATGGATCTTTATCCTGTCGGCGACGCCACTTTTGTAGCCGTGTACCGAGTGGTTACTGAAGGGTACGGCACAAAAGACTTAACTAAATGATTGATTGAATGAAAGGATAGACAAGATCCCACGCACAGGCCAGGAACATATAGAGGCCAGTCACAAATGGGGTTTTCTGTTGGTTTATTTACAATATTAGATGAGAAGAAAACCTAAGAGAAGAGAATAGAAGAGAAGAGAAGATAAAAAGAGAAGAAGACAACTAGGAGAAGAACTAAGAAGAAGAAGATATCTAGGAGAACTAAGAAGAAGAAGACAGTGCCTGGAATGACATAAACAAATGTCATTAGTACAACATGTCAGCACAAGTGAACAGTAAAGCACATGTATACATGGAAAGACTATCACTCGGGTTTGGGATACACAAAACAACATAATGCATATGTGTGAAGGCCAAATGCTGACATCAAATGACATTTCTAATACATTTAAATAGTGCAGTTAAAGTGATTGAAGCGATGCTGACTTGGTGAAAGTACACTGACAGTATAGACTAGGTAAAACTTATACTGTGTCAAAGTGACTCAAATGAATCAGTGGATTAGATATAATACTGGCAAACTGATAGACCAGATATTAAGTGAAGAACCATCATGGCTTAACCATTAAGTGGTGAATGAACTTTATGCACTCACTAGAACATTCTGGAACAAACTATCTGTGTACAGAGACGTCACTGACTGTGACGTTATGAAGAATGAAATGGAACACTGCTCCGAGCATATGACGACATGGCAATTTCTAGATCAATCATAGCCGAGCTATGTTAAAGCAATAACTGAACAAAGAATTAACTGAACAAAGCAATAACTGAACATACTCATATAAACACAAGTACTGTGTCAAATAATACAATTTACAAATCAACACATTCTACACACTAGTACTTACAGCGATACGTAGCGAGGTGTCAGCTGTTGTGGGGACACACACGACACACTGCCCGCGACACAGCAAGAGAGAGAGAGCAGGCTCTGGTCAGATGACTGACCAGGTATGAAATGACCACTCATCATTCACTGTGCCAATTTATGCAAGTTTAGCGGACCGCAAAGTGCGTCACGTGTGCTTGCAAGCAGATCGTCACTAATCACGGAGTATCCGATGACAATTGTGTTTGTTTAAAGGTGTTTAGTGATAGATTTCTAAATGATTCCTGAACCGATTTACGTCGGATAAGTTGCAAAAGAAAGAGCTCAACGCCTACTTTATAATGAGTGTAAAATGAAGTGTTGATTATTTAAGATGAATTTATAATCTTAATTTAAGTCACCTGAACAGGGTCAGTTTTAACGAGCTCGTCGCTGAAAATTACAAACTGCGTTAAATCAGTTTCACGTAGGCTAACATAAATGGAACAGACTTAAAGATGGAACTGCGACGATTCTGCCAGTATATAATACCAGTAGTTTACTGATCTGACAAAAGAGCTATTAATTAAATACTGTGGAACAGAAACACAAGTTTGCTCTCAGCCAATGACGTATCGCGACGCGACACTGGTCGAGCAGTTAGCAGGTGGTCTGGCCAGGACAAAATGATGTAAGCAGAGTGACGTCACATATACTGTGCAAGGGTTAGGACGGAAAACGTCGTCTGCTCTGGCTTGTGCGTGAATAGTGTTGGAGCAAGCATAGCGCGCTTGGTCACACCTCCCCCCATCTTTTGAAAACCATCGTCCGCGATGGTTAATTAAAAGTAACTCTTGTGAGCAGACTTACCTGGGCAAACAATTATTATTGGGCAGGTAAGGGAGATAATTTTGCTGATTTCTAATAGCTAAGTGAATGTAAAATGACTGCAACATTCTTAGGAACAATACCCTACTTCTATATTCAAAGTGGCTTTAGCCAGGTTAAGTTAAGAGTTTGGACTTAGTCGAATGCATCCTAACTTAACTTTGAACAGTTTGATTTTGAGAAGGGGTCCCAATTAGGGAAATACACTATGAAGATGGAAAGCATTCATTTGTGTGCCTATCAACCTATCTATCATATCACTGTCAGACGCGCATGTAAACAAGCATACATGTATAATAGCATAAATTAAAAAAATAGATTATTATAGCATGTTCATAGACATGAAAACATAAAGCATTCCATAGGCCATATGACAATGATAGGTCATAGGAAGGGCAAGAAGTGAAGAACAGAAAAGAAAAAAAACCCTGATAAAACATGAATTGTACAGAAACATCTTAAATGAAAACAGGATTAAAGCATGAACAGGAATATGAAAATAGCATAATCAGCATTGCTTCATTTCAGCAAGAATGAAAAACAACATGGGTATAACATCATGACTGTTTTCTTGAAATGTCTCACTGTTCTGGCTGTTAATTTCACTTCACCAGTCTCTTCACATGCTCAGTGGTGCCCTGGATGTCGGTCGTGTGGAGCGCCTAGGGGTGGGATCTGGTGGTAGTGGAGGCGGCTCTGGTACAGTTCGCAGGATTGATGTCCTGGGTGGAGGCATGGGCCTGGTCAGCCACACACCACTGTCACTGTCAGTGTCAGTTTGTGACACCTTGCTGTCCTGGTGGTGCAGTGGGACTGGGTGAGTCGGCGTGACAGCAGGTAGTTGTTGCTGGTCGTGCCTCTGCTGTGTGGGGCTGAGTTCAGGTGGGGATACACGTGGAACCACAGCGTCAGGTGTGGTGCTGTGGCGCCTCCGTCGTCTGCATCGGCGTCTCTGGTTTCTTTGTGCTGCTGCAGAGGAAGAGACTGACCTGGTTTCCAATGACTGGGTCTGAATGCAGGCAGGTTGGGTGGTGTTGCTGTTGGATGGGCCACTGGAGAAGTGTTGCTCCAGGTCGCGGTACATGCCAGGCCAGTAGACCTGGGGTCGCAGCATCTCTGCAGCCTGCTGGAAGCCTTGGTGCCCCGTGTGGTGTCGTATGGATGACAGGACCTGGGGGCAGAGCTTGCTGGGAAGCACCAGCTGCTCAGATGCCCCGTGCTTAGGGTCCATCACCCGTCGATGCAGGACACCCTTCCTGCAGATCAGCCTGTCACGCTGCTGGGTCAGCACATTGGTCTGCCAGTTGGAGCTGAGGGCTGGTGTGGCTGGCCATGCAGACAGGACTGGCCCAATGGTGGGGTCAGCAAGCTGAAGTCTGCGCAGCTCTTCTGGTGGCAGCTTGGGTCGCAAGTGCAGTTGGCTGGGGGGAGGTGTCTCGTTGGCAGTGACATGCTGCTTGTTGACCGCATGTGTGGTCAGTCGTCTCCCCTTAGATGTGGTTGGTTGTCTGTCTTCAGCCTTTGATTGCCTGTCCTCAATGTAGCGCCGCTTGTGCCGACACTGGTGCTCTGTGTGGCCAGACCTCTCACACCAGACACAGTGTGGAGGGTCTGGGGTGTGGTCAGTAGCACAGCGTTGAGGACGAAGCGCTGGTTTTGAAGGATGTGGGCTGTGTGCTGGCATGGGTGACTGCAGCTGATGTCGCAGGCTGGCGTTCTCAGCTGCGAGTGTGGCCAGCTGAGCTTCCAGGCGGACAACAGTGGTGTTGTCTACGCCGGGGCAGGTGTTGTAGGTGTGGCTGTCCTCCCGCAGCCATCGCAGGGCCTCCTTCTTTGTTGCCTCGAAGGTGGTGTCAGGGTGGTCGCGGATGAAGCGCCTGACATCGCGCCTGAGTGCAGCTGGCTGAAGGCCTCTGGCGAAAGCGTCGCGGAGGATGGTCACTGGCACCTGCATCACTCCATCTTCAGCCCTGTTGACCTTGGTCCACAGGTACCGAAGATGTGATGCGTAGTTGGTCACCGTCTCCTTGGGCTGCTGCTGCCTGTTGAAGAAGGTGGCGGCAAGCTCTGTGGCATCTCGCTGATCTCCCCAGTTTTCATCAAGAACCGCAAGGATCTTGGCTGGGGTGTCCACGTCAGTCGCTGGCAGCCTGACGATCTGCTGGCGAGCTCTGCCGGCAAGGGCTGAGATCAGCCAGAGAGAGGCTGTCGCGTCATCCAGGGGCTGTAGTTGGAGTACCAGTCTGGCCTCCTGGACGAAGTCGTCGACTTCTATGCTGCTTTCCTCACCAGATAGCGTCGGGAGTTTGTGCAGTAAGTCAGTTGGAGCCATCTTGATGGGGCGACGACTCTTCTCGTGGACTTGATGTACCTGCTGCACTGTCTTCTCTCTTCTCCTATGTCTAACTATCCCTATGTGACTGTTAGTACAACCTCTTGTTCCTGTATGATCCTAGCTCACAGTGGCAAGTATGTAATAGAGATTAGCTTGGCTAGGAGCTGTGATTTATTATTAAAGATATTTAGAGACTTTGCACATCCTATGCTCACAGCGCCAAGTTGTAACAAGGTACACTTGGTGGTAAAGGGCTGTGGTATAGGGATGGATTAAATTTTTATAAAAGAATTGAAACCTTAAAGGGAATAATTGGACCTATGTTGTGATGGATCTTTATCCTGTCGGCGACGCCACTTTTGTAGCCGTGTACCGAGTGGTTACTGAAGGGTACGGCACAAAAGACTTAACTAAATGATTGATTGAATGAAAGGATAGACAAGATCCCACGCACAGGCCAGGAACATATAGAGGCCAGTCACAAATGGGGTTTTCTGTTGGTTTATTTACAATATTAGATGAGAAGAAAACCTAAGAGAAGAGAATAGAAGAGAAGAGAAGATAAAAAGAGAAGAAGACAACTAGGAGAAGAACTAAGAAGAAGAAGATATCTAGGAGAACTAAGAAGAAGAAGACAGTGCCTGGAATGACATAAACAAATGTCATTAGTACAACATGTCAGCACAAGTGAACAGTAAAGCACATGTATACATGGAAAGACTATCACTCGGGTTTGGGATACACAAAACAACATAATGCATATGTGTGAAGGCCAAATGCTGACATCAAATGACATTTCTAATACATTTAAATAGTGCAGTTAAAGTGATTGAAGCGATGCTGACTTGGTGAAAGTACACTGACAGTATAGACTAGGTAAAACTTATACTGTGTCAAAGTGACTCAAATGAATCAGTGGATTAGATATAATACTGGCAAA
>NC_134880.1:30706784-30756784 GCF_041734735.1 Babylonia areolata
TTGAATTCAACGTGCAGCAAGCACTCATCGCGAAAGATCACACACAGTAAAAGACGATTTTCTATAACATAAAAAAACAAACAAACTTTTGAACAGCAGCCTGTTTGTTGTGTGTGTGTGTGTGTGTGTGTGTGTGTGTGTGTTGTGTGTGTGTGTGTGTGTGTGTGTGTGTGTGTGTGTGTGTGTGTGTTTGTGTGTGTGTGTGTGTGTGTGTGTGTGTGTGTGTGTGTGTGTGTGTGTGTGTGTGTGTGTGTGTGTGTGTGTGTGTGTGTGTTTGCTTTGTTTTGGGTTTTTTGTTGTTGTTGTTGTTTTTTTGTTTTGTTTTGTTTTGTTTTTCACTTATAAATTTGTTATCATTAAATAGTTCTGCAAATTTTGACACGTAGGCGTTGCAATAGGGAGGAGGATTTGAAAGATAAGTTCCTGTTCTTTATTTCCGGTTCTGTCATATTAAAACAGCTACCAATGATTTAGTGTGACCATTATTAGGAGGAATAGACGACGATGAACCATGATAATGAAACTGTGGATTGACTGCTTTGAGATTTCACTCAAATATTCACACGATAATCTGATATCAGTCAACAAATGTAAACGAAGAGTTGAAACCTATTAACATTATCATTTAAAGGAAGCACATTATATCTGGCCTGAGACAACACCACTCTGAAACAATATTCATCGGGATTTGTTATGTACTTTTGTTATTCAAGAGAGAGAGAGAGAGAGAGATCACATCAGTAGGTAAAAAGAAGTGTTTGTATATACTGTCTCGTTTTTACTACTAGTTTTTATTGAACTGGAATACTCGTTGGAAAATCTTGAAAAATAAACATGCGTACATGCACATAAAATAATTTAGCAAACACTTTCGCATGAAAAATATTTACATGCAAAAAAACAAAAAAAACAAAAAATGAAGGAGCTGGGAACACTTCGAAAAGATGGTTGCCCGCTGATTCCAGAATGCTCTGACAGGCAGGTGTGTGTGTGTGTGTGTGTGTGTGTGTGTGTGTGTGTGTGTGTGTGTGTGTGTGTGTGTGTGTGTGTGTGTGTGTGTGTGTGTGTGTGTGTGTGTGTGTGTGTGTTTTCTTCAGTTTAACGTATATTCACTATAAGTGTTTTTAGACGGAAAGGAGTAAAGTAGTGTATAAAGGAAAGGGAATGCATGTGAATATTAGTGTAAAAAAAAATTCATGTTGTGTATCAGAGGAAAAGTATATTATAAGAAAAAGTCTAAAGAGGTTGTGGTGTGTATTGAATGAGTTGTCATGGGAAGGAGAATATGTATATGCATATCAACAAGTATTAACCTACAACAATGTAAATATAAATAACAGTATTAAATATAATGCATCAAAGGAGGATACCAACTGGACTGGAGTTTAAAATTTCTGTGTGTGTGTGTGTGTGTGTGTGTGTGTGTGTGTGTGTGTGTGTTTGTGTGTTTGTGTGTTTGTGTGTGTGTGTGTGTGTGCGTGTGTGTGTGCGTGTGTGTGTGTGTGTGTGTGTGTGTGTGTGTGTGTGTGTGTGTGTGTGTGTGCAAAGCATTTCCATCCTGCATGGAAACAGGCCATCGCTGTCACTGTGGACTGATTATATAAAACGAACACACACATCACAGCAATATTGTCCCACCCCGAGGGGAAGTCTGCGGAAAGAGAAGGAAGGGTTTCCACAAAAACAAACAAGCCGGTACCCAGACATAAGTCCCCACCCAGTCATGTTTTATTTGCAGTCATGATACCGTATTCAGTCCCACACGCTCACAGATAAATCAGGAATGAAAACGTGCAGCTTTGATGTGTCACGTAAATGCGCTGCACAAAAAGTACTGATCCCGAAAAATAAAAGTATGATCCTGGATCCCATATGAAATATGAAATAGTGAACACATTTAGTTGTCTATAGATGATGAAAACACGGCGGGTAAGGCATTGACTCCTTAACAGCTACATTTATCTTTACAATGTAACCATCACACACACACATACACACACACACACACACACACACACACACACACACACACACACACACACACACATACACACACACACACACACACACACACACACACACACACACACACACAAGCATGTACGCACACTCTGATGCTATTTATTTCAGTGAAGATAAAAAGTTCTGTTCCTGGTGTGAGAAAAACTATCTGGATCTCAACGTATACAAAAGAAATGTTAAAAGATTTTCGGAAAGACCTTGTTATTGATGGTCAAACAGTGGAGAGGGTCAATGAATATAGATATTTAGGGACCATCTTAGACAATAAGCTGACTTTTGACAGAAATGTTGATTCCATTCATAAGAAATGTCAATCTAGAATTTTTTGTTTACAGAAGCTTAGAAATGTTGGTATAAATTCAAATATTCTTCAAAGTTATTATCGATGTCGTATCGAGTCCGTGCTCACAGTTTCATTTATGTGCTGGTATGGAAGTTTGGGAGTGAGGAGTAAGCGTGTTTTGAACGATGTCATGAGTGTATGCAGTAAAATTGTGGGAGTGAAACAAGCTAGTATGCAAGAGCTGTATGAAAGTCGAGTGGTTAAAAAAAGCAGGCAGACAGCAACTGACCACACCCATATTTTAGCAAAGTATTATGAGCTATTGCCATCAGGACGACGCTACAGAACTTTTAAGTTGAAATCCAGAGCTCTGAAGACTTTTATTCCACGTTCAATCCACCTTTTAAATTCTTGAGAACTGTGTGTGTGTGTGTGTGTGTGTGTGTGTGTGTGTGTGTGTGTGTGTGTGTGTGTGTGTGTGCGCGCGCGCGCGCACTCTCATGTGAGACGTGTGAAAGTCCGTGCATGATAGGCTGTACCTTGTTCTAGTTGTGGTGTGTGTGTGTGTGTGTGTGTGTGTGTGTGTGTGTGTGTGTGTGTGTGTGTGTGTGTGTGTGTGTGTGTGTGTGTTTTCTGAGCTTAAAAACGTGACAATTGGTTATAATGAATGTGCAATATGTAGGAGGAATAATGTGCAATATGCAGGATGAATGTACAATGGAATATGTCTAATGCTAACGTCCGTATGCTAAATATATTTCTGTTTAATAATTACGATGTAATAATTAATTGCAATGTTTTTAAAAGCGAATATGTGAAATGCTTTTATTTGAGAACATATGTTTATTACTCTTGTTTAATCAAGTAATCCGCGTGTGTGGGGTGGGTGGGGGGGATGCGGGTGTGTGCTGATTATCTGGTTGCGGTTTTCCGCAATTTATCTTTATTCTTATCTTATCTGTCTGTTACAATCAATGTGCAGTATAGTAGGCCATGCTTATAATTATATTCAAATAATGTTTCTTAATTCTTTCTTTTTTTTCATGAAGAATACTAGTTATTACCTGCAGTGTGTGGATGTATGTATGAAACGGTGTATGTGATATTTTTACATTTGTATCTTCGTAATATTAGTAAAAGCTATTGTTGACTTTTATAGTTATGGTCCCCATGTTGTTTACTTGTCTATGTTGTGATAATGCACCTGACCAAATTTCTCCAGTTGGAGATAATAAAGTTATTCTTATCTTATCTTATCTTATCTTATCACGTTGCAAGAAATATATAAACGCGCAGACATGTTCCATGGGAACCGCACCCTACTTTCACTCTGTGTCTGCTTCCATGTGTCCCACATCGACACTTGGTCACATCGACACTTGGTCACATCGACACTTGGTCACAACGACACTTAGTCACAACGACACTTGGTCACAACGACACTTGGTCACATCGACACTTGGTCACAATGACACTTGGTCACAACGACACTTGGTCACAACGACACTTGGTCACATCGACACTTGGTCACAACGACACTTGGTCACAACGACACTTGGTCACAACGACACTTGGTCACATCGACACTTGGTCACAACGACACTTGGTCACAACGACATGACTCCCTACTTGAGCAGTGAATCTGCCTCCTCGTGGGAAGACATGTAGCTTGAAAAGCAAATCGGTAGCATTTATCCCAATTTACTGAACTAATGCTGTCTTTTCAGATGAGACAATCGGTATACCTCATATCATGGTTAAGCATGGTAAACTACGTGGGAACCTGATCTGTAGTCTAATCGTCTTGAAGCAACTGCATTATCATTCATTTTCCTCCTGGGATGAATCAGGGAAGTGAACGTCATCATTCCTGTGAACAATTAGTATAGTAAAAATGCACGCTATATTTTCCGACGATAGTTGATAAGCACTGGTGTGCTTCGTTTTCGTCGTGTCCTCGCCCTGAACATGGTATATACAATACAGTATTAAATATAAAAAAAGCATAATAATGATATAAGAGAGAGAGGTGAATGTGTGTGAAAGAGAGAGAGAAAGAGAGAGATGGTTTGTTCAAGAAAGGTCATAGCCCCATATGAATTGGGGATAATAACAGAGTTTTATATTAGTCATTGCAAATGGTAATATAAATAAAGCAACGTCTTTCACAACAAACTATCAGTTATTCTAAGAATTAAGTGTATCCCTTAATTGCAGTGCTTTATACAGATACATAGCAAAACTACACATAATAAACATAGCCGAAATAAGCATGGACATACATACTATTTTGGGGGAATTAATTGGATTCGTAAGTCAGTCAATACGGGGCGAGAGAGAGAGAGTGAGAGAGAGAGAGAGAGAGAGAGAGAGAGAGAGAGAGAGAGAGAGAGAGAGAGAGAGAGAGAGAGACGGCAGACAGAAACTGAGACAGATGGAAAGAACTAAATGACTCTTTTTATAATGCATGCACATATCCACAGTTACATGCTCTGTCCTCATAAAAATGATAAATCGCAAAACTAAGAGAACAATTAAAGGCAATGCACGATTATGAAAAAGGAGATAAGAGCAACCGTAGAATAGAAACAAGCAATAACAGCATCAACAAGATGAGAACATATCAAACATTGGGGCAATGTTTTTGAAGGTGGTTGGGCAATGGTGTTTTTTAAATCGTCTCTTGGATTGCATTCCGCAATAGCCGAGTGGTTAAAGCGTTGGACTTTCAATATGAGGGTCCCGTGTTCGAATCTCGGTGACGGCGCCTGGTGGGTAAAGGGTGGAGATTTTTCCGATCTCCCAGGTCAACATATGTGCAGACCTGCTAGTGCCTGAACCCCCTTCGTGTGTATACGCAAGCAAAAGATCAAATACGCACGTTAAAGATCCTGTAATCCATGTCAGCGTTCGGTGGGTTATGGAAACAAGTACATACCCAGCATGCACACCCCCGAAAGCGGAGTATGGCTGCCTACATGGCGGGGTAAAAACGGTCATACACGTAAAAGCCCACTCGTGTATATATGAGTGAACGTGGGAGTTGCAGCCCACGAACAAAGAAGAAGAAGAAATCTCTTGGATTGCATTCCGCATGGAGGCGCCTGAATAAAGCAAACATAAACAGTCCATCCTTGGGCTTGATATGGATGTTTTGGGTGTTTCTGGATGAATTTGTAGAACATCTTTTTATCAATGTTGGTGATGTAAAATAAAGGCGGATAAATTTTCACTCAGCCTTTGGCGTTTTGCCTTGTGTTAATCGTCATAAAGTTAGAGAGAGAGAGAGAGAAAGACAGACAGACAGAGTGAAACAGAGACAGAGGCGGACAGACGTTTAGACAGATAGATGTAAAGATATAGAAGGGAGGCATCATTACGTTTAAAAGTCACAGGACATGGGAAAATTGTGTTACATTCCACGTCAGTCCTCCATTTCCGTCACTTTGTGTGGCCACAATGAGTCCTGTAGGAGAGACATGGTCAATAATTCACGTCATTTCAGAGAAGGTGACAGAGAGAGAAACCGGGAGAGAGACAGAGACATAGAGACGGAGTGGGAAAGAGACAGACAGACAGACGGACGGACAGACAGAGGGAAGGAAATGGCGGGCTGGATGGAAGTGTGCCGTGCTGAAACAACCACCCAACAGACAAATGAATTCAGTCTTGAGACCTGATCCTCAAGTAGTTTCCCAAATACGTCACTGTCACGTGATCACCATGCGAAAAGTTGTCTGCCGATTGTCTGGACAGGAGAGTTATGGTTCTTTGATGATATTGGTTTTGCCACTCCGATACTTCGGGAAGGGAATAAACTTGGCTAACTGTCCCTCTGTATGTCTGACATACTAGCTACCTAGCTATTTAGCTTGCCAGCTAAGCTACATACATACATACACCGATGAATGGGTCAATATCTATCTATCTATCTCTCTCTATATATAGACAGATAGATAGATATGGCAGCATGCAACATGCTTTTGCAAATATTTGTTTATGATTCTCTGTTGACGTAGAAGATGCACGATGGTACGCGAGTGTCCATTTTATAGCTACAACGTTTTCAATCTTCATTTCGATTTTATTTCAGTTTAGTTTACTTTAATCTATTCTATTTATGTACCAACTAATGTAATGTGTAGCTGGAAGGCTAGGAAGATAAAAAGGCACTTTTCTGAACACATGCTATGGATCAGTTCATCTGAGGACCACTTGTACCAGCACATTGAATCAGAGGCATGGAGAAGAATCCTTGTACCAGCACATTGAATCAGAGGCATGGAGAAGAATCCTTGTACCAGCACATTGAATCAGAGGCATGGAGAAGAATCCTTGTACCAGCACATTGAATCAGAGGCATGGAGAAGGATCCTTGTATCAGCGGATGGAGTACGTTTCATCACATCGTATCTACCGTATGGAATTGTCCAGCACTACTGCCAGGAGACGTCACATGTCTTTTCCGAGTTTAGCTCGATGTGCCCCACACCCACACCATCTCTCTCTCTGTCTCTCTTCCCCCCTCCCCCCTGTCCTCCCCCGCCCCGCCCCCCCCCCCCCCCAGCTCCCCCCACTCCAATGCACTTTGTACGAGTACATTAATTTCACACACACACTCAGCCACAGACACAAAGACAGAGACTGTGACAGACAGGGAGAAACAATAGTTATGTGTAGAGATGTTACAAAAAAGGAACACACAGACACACACAGGATGAACACACACACACACACACACACACACACACACACACACACACACACACACAGGGTGAACACACACACACACACACACACACACACACACAGGGTGAACACACACACACACACACACACACACACACGGGGAAGACACACAGAGTGGAGAGGAGGTGGGGACAAACTATCAGTGGTGTGTATCCTCTGTGAAGGGTGTCAGACACTGGAGACGAAGCCCCTCCCCTCCCCACCCCCCTCTCGCACCCCCAACACCACTACCCCTTACCGGCCACCTCGTCCTTTTTCAGGCAGACGCTGATTCCAACAGTCAAATAAACATAGAGAAACTGTTCATTGATAATCATATGACATGATATTAAATAGTTCATGATTGATAATCAACAATGAAATAATAATAATAATAATAATATATGAATAAGTAACAACAAAAACAATCTAAATAAGGAAAATGAAATAAAAAATGGTTTTCGGGAAAAATCCTCCCCTTTCTCTAGGTACTCGTCTTTATCCAGTCCACGCAATCGTCCTTCAAAAATAAGTAAAAATAGATAAAAGAAGGAGAAGAAAGAAGAACAATTAAATGTCGCAGTATTCTGTTTTTCATATAACCCTAAAATAGTGAATGCCATCCATCTGTATCAATATACATTCGTGCAAAAATGTTGGGCATCTGGCAACTGTGCACATTTTTCTATCTGTCTCTCCGTCATTGTGTCTGTCTCTATCTGTGTGTTGGAGAGAGGTAACGCACTGAGCATGTTTTGTTTCTTTTGTTTGGCCAGTAGATATAAACCACTCTGTCTGATTGACTGTCTGTCTCTTTGCTTGCGCGCTTCTGTTTGCATGTTTGCGTGCGTGCATACTTGCGTGAGTGTTTCTTACCATTATTTTTTTTTCTTTTGCCAACAGGATTGACATTTGTTTAACATGACACACGGCAGACATCTCATGACGCCAAGCTGCACGTACAGGACCCGGGTCACGGTGACACGGCCAGTCTCTCTGCTCCTTCATTCTGCAGGAATAACGGAGACGGCGATGCCGTACCTCACTACCCTGCATTGTGTCGTCTCCTATGTATTGTCTGTTTCGGCTTTTTTCCTTTGTGCTTGCAGACAGATGAGACAAAAAATGGTGATTACAGAGTTGCCTCTGGGAGATGGAGATATAGTTGTCTCTGCGCAAACTGAATTTCTCGTTTGTCATCATGACAGCAGTAACCTCCGAGGGGTGGGTACAAGGGAATCATTGTGCTAGAAAGCAGATCGGGAATTCGGTGCTGAGTCACCTTCCAGACAATTCTCGGAAATTACTATTCCAGTCTTCGCTATCAGACTTTGGGTTTGTCAAAGAGAATCGAACATTATTTGTTTGTTTGTTTATTCATTTGTTTATACGAGGGATGTTCATTGCATGTTTCCCCTGACCCACTTCCCATAGACTGAGAGGAACGAAACAAAGTTGTCAGACTTTCTCTACATAGGAACCACCAACGGTGACACGCTTCTCCCATCTCTTGATGCAGCTGTGAGAACTCTACAACGTCACTTTGGAAATAAGCGTTTCATCGTCTGCGAAGTGGTTTCCCTTCAAAAATGACTTCATATTTGGAAAGAGGTGTAGGAGGTCGGGAGAGTAATGGGGGTGAGGAAGGACTTCATAGCCGCAGGACCGTGCTTCCATCTGGACGAAATGCGAGTTGTGAGCCGGGACGTTGTCTTGCAGGAGGCGGACACCTTTGGTCAGCATGCCACGCCTGGATGGCCTCGCACAATTTCTGCAGCAATGAAGCGTAGTATGTCCCGGTAACTGTCATCATCACTACTCCGCGCTGGTCCCTAAACAGCGTGAGCATGACCTTGCCCGCTGAGGGTTGGATATGTGCCTTCTTCGGAGGCGGTGAGTCAAAGTGCTTCCATTCCTTCGACTGGGCTTTAGTCTCTGGATCATAATGATGGACACATGTTTCGTCCTGCGTGATTAGTATGGTTTTCTTGGACATGGCCAGAAGAGCCTGGGAGCTCGTAACTCGTTCCTTCTGGAAAAGTGTGAAGAACCAAGAAATCCATCGTGCAGACAACCTCCGCATTTGCAAATGGTCATGGATGATTTTTCCACCGACCCTACACTGATCGTGACATCTTGATCCTCCAAAATGGCGGCCTCCACTTGCCGGATGGTGTCTTCATCAATGGCGGACTGTGGTCGCCCCGGAGTGGGAGCCGTTTCCAACTATGTCCGACTAACATTGAACTGACGATGGCAGTGCTCACTAAGTCATACGATGGGACATCTTACCCACAAGTCTCTTTCTTCTCATCGAACGTCTCTCTTTGGGTGCGGCCTCTCAAGTACAGAACCTTGATGACCGTTCTGCATGAAACTAGATCCATTATCGCACCTTACTCCACCGTGAGCACATGTAAAAGAGAAACTGTAATGAGTTCAGACATGCAAATTATCACGTAAACTATAAAGATATGTATTATTATACATGTTCATAACCGGAAGTGAGTCAGGGAAAATCTTTAATGAACATCACTCGTATGTTTTGTTGTTGTTCTTATTGAAGATAAGATAAGATGAGATAAGATAAGCGGGCGATCCTAGATAATGTAAAGTAAGGTAAGGTAAGGTAAGACACACCTTTATTGTTTGTAAATGCACAAAAATTTGTCTTTTGGCTAGAGTACAAATGTAGCATTAAACGCATAAAGCACGCACGTCCCTCCACACACATGTACGCACATGCACGCGCACATACAAACAAACAAACAAACACATACACACACGCACACACATACACATATATACATACACACACACATACACACACGCGCAAGCGCACGTGAAAGGGTCGGTGGTGCTTTCCATCAGTGAAAACAAAAACAGCACAATGGGTTGTGTTAATTGCAGGCCAGGATTGTTACAGACAGTTATTTACTCCACCTCAGCACATCAGCTTGAAAACAAAAGAACACAATCGTCTTGCACACAAACGTTTACCAAACCGCGCTTGTGTTAGGTAATAGGTACTCTTACACCACGCGTTCCTTTTGCTTCTGACGTTTCAGGTGACTCATGCCACGGTCCATTGATAACGCCTCACCGGGGTTTCAGTCGTGAGGAAATAGATGTGTTGCAAAAAGAGGAGGAACAGGAAGAGGGGAAGAAAGGAGGGTAGTGTGGCATGACATCATTCTGAAGCGTGCAACAACGATCTAGACTGAGCTGAAAGCAATATCATCATCGCTATCTACCTCAGTGCAGTGATGTACAAAACAGTCACATGCGTTCCTGCGCTCACACGAGGTTGCTCAGATGCCAACACGCACAAAGGCATACATGCATATACGCATACACATACAAATGTGTTCACACACACACACACACACACACACACACACACACACACACACACACACACACACACACACACAACCACACACACACACACACAAACAAACAAACAAACGCGCACACACACTGGTAACCGCGCGTGCGAACATATGTCAGAGGCACCGGAAAATATGTGTGGAAAGGTTGCAAAGGAAAGAATGAATGAAAGAACAAATAAAATAATAAACAAGGGAAAACAATATGCACTAAAATAGACACAGAAAGAAAGGAATCTTGTTCTCGTGGCACTCCGTAAATGATGATTGCACATGGTGTGCTATGGATAGAAATCACAGCATTCATCTTAAACACTTGCAAAAATAGGGAAGATAAAAAAAACAAAAACGGAGAAGACAAAAACAGCACATTTAACACCGTTTGCCTGAAGTCAATGTGTTTGCAAACTGATGTGGCAATGTGTGAGGAAGAATACTGGTATGATTGCAAGCTGATGTGGCAATATGTGAGGAAGAATACTGGTATGATTGCAAACGGATGTGGCAATGTGTGAGGAAGAATACTGGTATGATTGCAAACGGATGTGGCAATGTGTGAGGAAGAATACTGGTATGATTGCAAACGGATGTGGCAATGTGTGAGGAAGAATACTGGTATGATTGCAAACTGATGTGGCAATGTGTGAGGAAGAATACTGGTATGATTGCAAACGGATGTGGCAATGTGTGAGGAAGAATACTGGTATGATTGCAAACGGATGTGGCAATGTGTGAGGAAGAATACTGGTATGATTGCAAACGGATGTGGCAATGTGTGAGGAAGAATACTGGTATGATTGCAAACGGATGTGGCAATGTGTGAGGAAGAATACTGGTATGATTGCAAACTGATGTGGCAATGTGTGAGGAGGAATACTGGTGTGATTGCAAACTGATGTGGCAATATGTGAGGAAGAATACTGGTATGATTGCAGACTGATGTGGTAATGTGTGAGGAAGAATACTGGTATGATTGCAAACTGATGTGGCAATGTGTGAGGAAGAATACTGGTATGATTGCAAACTGATGTGGCAATGTGTGAGGAAGAATACTGGTGTGATTGCAATGTGTGAGGAAGAATACTGGTGTGATTGCAATGTGTGAGGAAGAATACTGGTGTGATTGCAATGTGAGGAACTGTCCGCCACACGCTGCATCGGAACCAGGACTCTCTTGACTGACTGTCCGTCTGGAGGCACCTCGCCGCTAAATCTTGTCCACATATTTTCCTACGATTTTGTGAATGTGTATGCCAGAGGAAAAGGAAAAATCAGAATATGGTTGTGGTCCGGATCTGTCAAAGAATTTTGAAAGGATTCTTCTTCTTTGAAAACTTCGCAACAATGCTGACATCAGATTTGTATCGGCAGGAAACACACGGGCTAGGATATTATCAAAAGTGAGATCATTTGTGTATAGTTTCAGCAGTTGCAATATTCAAATATTCCTTAATTTAAGATGAAGGGATATTAGACCGCAAGGCCGAGGGGGTTATCGTGTCTTTATTGTGTGCTTTATTCCTGTAAGTGTTAGGAAGGAGGTGGTAGGTGCTCGGAGGGTAAACTTCATGTTCCTGACTAATATCGCTTATTTGCATGATATATATAATGTGGTTCGAACGAAAATTCTTCAAATCAGTATTTATGGCTTCTTGAATCAGGGGAACATGCTATATGTAAATGTTAGCCACAAACACTACACGATTTTGTGACTTAAAGGCGATTCCTGACAAAACAGCATTTTGGGGGTAGGGGAAGCACCTCGATCAGTGTGACTCCCCATAGGGTCAAATGTTCATCCAAACGTACTGAAATAATTCCTAGAAGACCCCTGCAGGTCTCTGAATAAAGATAATTTCGGAAAAAGTGATATTGAAGTGACGAAATAAAACAACAGGACAATTTTTCGTTAATTCGTCGAAGATTTTATAGTAAACCAATAAAGCCTTAATTGTGAAGGAATGAATGAAGATATTTCAATTCTAGACATTTGTTCATATTTAAAAGACCATGTTGAAAAGAAGACATATAATGTGTGGCAGTTTCCTCTGTATGAATATGATTTGTGAGGTGTTCGAAGTTGAATTTGTCTTAATTTTATTGACCGGGTCGCGAGAGGGCACCCTTCTGCCAAGGACAATAACTCTGAGTGCGCGCGTCCCTTTTTTTTTTCTTGGAAGCATATACAAATGAGTTCAGCAGACCCCGAATAACATTTTAAGGCTAGTGCGAGTGCTCTTAATTGTGTGTGTGTGTGTGTGTGTGTGTGTGTGTGTGTGTGTGTGTGTGTGTGCGCGCATGCTTTTGTGTGTGCGTGTGTGTATATATGTGTATGTGTGTGCGTGTGTGTATATTTCGATATGTGCATGTGTGTGCGTGTGTGTGTGTAGCTGCTGACAATGCAAATGCGAATCATTTGTTCATTATCAGGCCATCGCTCCAAAGGAAGGGATGCACATGGACTTACAAACACATCACAGTCATAAATAAGATTTATCCATATTTATGAACAGTCATGTCAAATAAAATTCTTGTTTGAATCACTCTTTAGATAATACTTCATCCCTTAATTAGATGCATCGTAAAATAGCATTGACAAATTCCGAATATCTCTATATCTATAATTGATGATTTCAACAAATTTAGCTAAAAGTCACATGGATGTCGGTAGCATTTTGAAGGAAGGAATTTGTATATGATAACACTAAGAGGTTGACAACAAGTCACTATTATACAGCCCCTCCACCTGAGGAGAGACGCAAAAATGATGGTTCAGGCAGATGAGTTACCTCAAGACCCGATGAATAAGTGGATGCAGAACTGGTGAAGAATCGTCTCAAGCGCAGTAGCTTCATACATGAAAAGCACGAGGCTGGCCAGGGTGCGCCTGACTGGCTTGCCACCTATCAACAGCCAGCTGTGGAAAGATTTCACAAATCTTCACATTTCCGCAATGGTCCCTTACGAGATACCCAGAATGTCACCGCCAAACGTGTCATCACACTGGCCATGATTGCAGAGAGAGTACCCAGAAGAATCCTGGATTCATGTGTACACCGACAGCTGAGCAACCAACGCCGTGACTAACGGAGGTGCAGGCGTATTCATCAAATCTCCTGAGGGGCATATCTCCTCAGCAGGGATATCGACTGGATAACACTGTTCAAACTACTCGGCTGAAACTCAGGGAGCGACTGCACCCAAGTTGTCTGCCTCTGATGCACCGTCTGATCTGGAAGGCCCTTGCAGGAGACAAAGATTCTCGCCTCGTGGAAAGACTCCAAGAAGTTGCCAAGAGAAGACGAGTTGTCCTTGGTGCCAAGCCATTGTCGAATCCCTGGCAACGAAGCAGCAGATCAGCTAGCCAAACTCGGAACAAGAGTAAGTTAACCAGAAAACAGCGTCAGCTTCTCAGAGAAGAAGACCGTCGTGAAGCTACGACCGAAAACCACGATGGATGCGTATTGAACGCCGGGCAACAAGTGGTAATCTTAAGATTACGAACTGGCCACTGCCGTCTCAATCACCACCTGTTCAGGAAGATGAAGCTGGCACCATCTCCCTCCTGTTCCTGTGGTTTCGAAGACCAAACACCAGAACACATTCTTCAGTCCTGCCCCCTCTTGAAAAGGCTCAGAGACACTGTATGGCCGACACCAACTACACACCAAGCGCCATGGCTCCAGACAAAATTTGGACAACGTCATCCATCAAACGGGCTGGACTGACACTGTAAAATGGCGAACATTTCACCCTCAGTAAAACATTCGAGTTCGAGTTCGAGTTCTCTCTCTCTCTCTCTCTCTCTCTCTCTCTCTCTCTCTCTCTCTCTCTCTTTTATACACACACACACACACACACACACACATATATATATATATATATATATATAGAGAGAGAGAGAGAGAGAGAGAGAGTTACACGCGTGCGCGTTTCTCAACGTCAACATCGTTTCCTTGATAATGCAGTGGTTTATAATTCAGCTGAGGTCACAAAGCCTGTTGACATATTAGCTTTCCCTCCGTGCTGCCTACAGCATTTCCTGTCATGTGCGCGAAAATTGATTATTTGTTCATCTTTTCCTTCGTTTTCTGCAGCATATCTCTTTATTCCTGCCTCCTCATGGTGTTCTGTCTTTGTTCTACTGTCAGGTGTCACGGTGTTCTGTCTTTGTTCTACTGTCAGGTGTCACGGTGTTCTGTCTTTGTTCTACTGTCAGGTGTCATGGTGTTCTGTCTTTGTTCTACTGTCAGGTGTCACGGTGTTCTGTCTTTGTTCTACTGTCAGGTGTCACGGTGTTCTGTCTTTGTTCTACTGTCAGGTGTCACGGTATTCTGTCTTTGTTCTATTGTCAGGTGTCACGGTGTTCTGTCTTTGTTCTATTGTCAGGTGTCACGGTGTTCTGTCTTTGTTCTACTGTCAGGTGTCACGGTGTTCTGTCTTTGTTCTACTGTCAGGTGTCACGGTGTTCTGTCTTTGTTCTACTGTCAGGTGTCACGGTGTTCTGTCTTTGTTCTACTGTCAGGTGTCACGGTGTTCTGTCTTTGTTCTACTGTCAGGTGTCATGGTATTCTGCCTTTGTTCTACTGTCAGGTGTGATGGAGGATCACAGGCCTCACAGCATGTGGTATTCGTCTAATATGTATAAGAAATACCGAAGAATAAGATACAACATTATCGTTATCATGTGCCTTTTCATAAATCCATTTCATGGAGATGCTTAAGTAGAAGATTATAACTCCAAGCTAGTTGATAATTATATTGCAAGACACTTGTCTTGAGCTCAGAGTTGCTTTCTTTCTTTTTTTCTTAAGGTTTCATAGATGTCTTTCCATACATACTCTCATAAAAGTGACAGAAAAATAATAAGCCTTTAAGAATCAACAAGTGCTCTACAACATATTAAAAAATCAACGACACACTTATCCATTCAAAACCGATGTGAAAATCGTTGTGCAAAGGAAACAGTCATGAGCCTAAACCGTTTTGTACTCGTGCGGCTGAAAGCATTTCGACACAGAGCACACACCTATACTTATTTGACATTCACATGGTTCTTGATATTGTGATGTATGCACCGGTGTAAATGTGATTGTGGCGCACTGCTCCAAGTTTGTTTGCTTGTTTGTTTGTTTGTGCGCGTGCGTGTGTGTGTGTGTGCGCGCGCACATGAAGCCTGCTCCTGCTCCTACTCTGTCGCGTTTTAAAAACAACAACACCTCCTTTCTATACATGTGAAACAAATCTTGTTTCCACTTCGGCTGTGGATAATTTTTCAGAAAGACATATGGTTGCAGTGTTTTCATTTAACATATTTTTGCACGTGATGTTTCATGCATGTGTGTGTGTGTGTGTGTGTGTGTGTGTGTGTGTGTGTGTGTGTGTGTGTGTGTGTGTGTGTGAGTGTGTGTGTGTGTGTGTGCGTGCGTGTGTGTGTGTGTACTTTACATTATTTGATTTATATAGAAATGATGATGTAATGATGTAGATACTTATATAGCGCCTATCCTCGGTCGGAGACCAAGCTCTAAGCGCTTTACAAACACGGAATCATTTGCACAACAGACTGCCAACCAGGGCAGAGCCGACTGACGGCTGCCATTGGGCGCTCATCATTCGTTTCCTATGTCATTCAATAAGATTTCAGGCACGCAGACGAAAACACTCACACAGACATGTTACATTTTACGTGTATGACCGTTTTTGTCTATTTACCACACCATGCACGCAGTCATACTCCGTTTTGGGGGGTGTGCATGCTGTGTACATGCACAAGCAGGTCCGCACATACGTTGACCTGGGAGATCGGAAAAATCTCCAGCCTTTAGAAATGGTATTTATTCTTCAAAATGTGCGAGTAACATTTAATAGAAACAGGGTATGGCTGTGTTTGGGATGCTCAGTCCTTAGAGAGGCAATCTTTCTGCAAAATGTCAACATTTCTCCGAGACAATTTTCAAAAATCTATGGAGACACGCTCTGGAGGCGCGTAATAAACAGTTCTATCGAATGCCTGATAATCACGTTATTCTTCTTCAAATTTCGAAGCAGTTATCACAAGTTGGAAACTGGGAGACACAAAGACATACGACGAGTGTTGCGGTAATAAGGTTTTTAAAATGTCTGAGATTGGGGATGCGTTTCAATTTATAATGAAAAGTCCCAAGTATGAAATCGGTTTTTAATTTGTGTAATATGCTCAAAGGAGTCATTTTAGATGGACACTCTTTCAAAGTTAAAGGAAATTTATGCATTCTCAACTTTCATAAGACATTGTTGTGTATTTTGGAAACGTTTATTGTGGGTATGAAATCATTATGTTTTAGTGGTCCTCCATATTCCAATAGGAATGAAAGGATTAAAACTTGAAACGTGTGTGAGTGTGTGTGTGCGTGTGTTTGTGTGTGTGTGTGTGTGTGTGTGTGTGTGTGTGTGTGTGTGTGTGTGTTCACGTACACGTGTGTATTTGTGTGTGAGCAGAGTGGGAGGTCTGGGAGAGAGCGAGGGAGAGAGACAGTGAGACAGAGAGAGACAGAGACAGAACTGGAATTCGAACTTAATGTTTTCGTGAGGGTAAAAGGATAGACTACAAGCTTCTTCTCACCATGCCTTCACAACGACAAAATAGCAATAATGGTAATCGTCATGAGAAGAAGAAGAAGAAGATGAATACTTAAAACTTTTTTTTAACCATATACACAAAGAAGAAAGATGAAGAAAATAAAGAAGGACGAGGACAAGGAGAAGGAGGAGGAAGTAGACAACAACAATAGAACATTGGAGTGGAACTGTGTTTAATGCCCCATCACAAATACTGGTGATTGTAGACTTTTGTAAAAGAATTAATCCACACATTTGATTGTTATCCTTTCAAAGACAGAAGAGCGGGGGTGGAGTGGGGTGAGTGAATGGTGAGTTGGGGGATACCGGGTAGAAAGAGGGCGGAATCAAAGCTGAATACTTGATGTAAATGTTGCAGTGCAATTACAGAAAATTACTGAATGAACTTCGTAAAAGAGAAGTCGATAATGAATGTAAAAAAAATCAACATTAACAGTAAAAGAAAAAGAAAAGAAAAAAGAATGAAAGAAAAATACTAACTCGATTAAATTATAACTTAAGAGATTGAGAAACAAATCAATTGATCATTACAAAAGAGCCGTGTAGATGAAAACATGTACAACCTTATCAACTTGCAAAAATGATATGTTATTCATTTCGTAAAGGATCATGAAAAACTGTAAAGAAAAGAAAAAAAAAAGAATACATATATATATATACATTCCTAAAGATTTAGAAAAAGGGAACTCAGAGAGAGAGAGAGAGAGAGAGAGAGAGAGAGAGAGAGAGATTTAATACACACTTGATCAACATGAACACGATCAAGAACGTACACAAACAGTTGTCTGACGCGTGCAGGGCAGCTGGCAGGGAACAATCCCAATCCTTCTCAAACTGTGACCAAGAGGAAATCGTCCCAGCGGTGTCATGCCGGCTGGGCTGTGATTATGCCCTGTCACAGGCAGTGGACATGGACGTTCAAATCGAATGTAGCCAAACAACAACACGCGGTGTGAAGAAATATGCATTACTTTGTGATGAATCTCTTTTCCATGGCGCAACTACTATATGCCACCGTCAGGTCGGCACGCTGTGTCTGCTTTCCAGTGAAAATCTGGGACAGATCTTGTGGAATAAAAGAGGTTTGAATGAAATGTCTCTTTCCAGACGTCTGTGCACATTCCCGTTTGACTTCTTTTGTTGTTGTTTTTGTTTGGAGGTGGAGGTGGTGGTGGTGGTGGTGGTTGTGGTGGTGGTGGATGTGGTGATGTGGTGGTGATGATAGTGGTTGTTATTGTTGAGGTGTTGTGATGTTGTCTTTTTTTTTGTTTGTTGTTGCTGTTGTTGTTATTGCTGTTGTCGTCGTCGTCAACAAGTAAAGTAAACCACAAGTACAGACATGTGACAGTGCTCAAAACAGCCCGGGGACACATTTGATCGGGGGTGGCATTCTGTCAGCTCTATCCTGTGTCGCTGCAAGCCCCAGCTCAGTTCCATCATGTTCTTTTTTCTCTGGCTGATGGAAAATGTCAAAACGTCCACCACACAGCCTGACGCCAAGATGGTCTAAAAAGAACGCCCAAAATGGTTTTGCCAGATCAACGGATATTAGGGCTGGTTGGAGTTCACTTGTTACGGCTTTTTTTTTTTACCCCCCCCCCCCCTCCCCCCACCCCCCTCTGTCTCTCTGTCTCTCTCTCTCTCCGATCTTTTTGCCCCCTCTCTCCCTCTCTTTCGTCCATCTCTCCACCCACCTCCTCTCTCTCTCTCTCTCTCTCTCTCTCTCTCTCTCTCTCTCTCTCTCTTCTTTTGATGCCGAATATTGTATTTTTTTATTTTCCATTTTGAAATCCAGAGGTGAATATTCGCATTAGGACTTGTGATCTCATGAGTGCCATATATGATTTTTGTCTTTATGCATTGTTAGAGAAACATAATTTTATTATCAAACAAATATGGTCAAACCATTTGAATATTCTCTCCGTTTATGCGATATATCTGAATGCAACTAAAAATATGATGAAATGTCAATTGATTCGAATGCGGTCAAATACAAAGTCTTCCAGAAAACAAAAATCATTCAGTGATGTTTTAACTTTTGTCTGATGTCATAAGCAAGAGAGTGCACACGTACATTAAAAACTTATAAAGATGACCACATAACCCGTAATTAAGCTAGCAGAAATAGCTAAACTCTTCCAAAAAGGTAATAAAAATTACTAACATTTTAAGCATGATAGAGCACTTAAACATCTTTTTTAATTACAGACCATACCATAAAACCAAAAACAAATTGGAGAAACAGCTAAATGGCAGCTGTCAGTCGACTGTGCCCAGGTAGACAGCTTGTTGTGCAAATGTCCCGTGTTTGTAAAGCGCTTAGAGTTGGTCTCTAACCGGGTATAGGCGCTGTATAAGTATCCATATCATCATCAATACATACAAACTTCGCGGAAAGCGGAAACATGGAACCTGAAGAATGTATCCAGGTCAAGACAACTTTAAATGCAAACATTCTGTTAATGCAAATTTATAATCACGATAGATATGATGCGGACGCATATACATACAGTCCGTTATTGTTTGAAGTGAGTTCAGTTCTCACATTCTTTATTATCTGAACATGAACATGTCCTGAACATGACTTGTCATCATTCCAACATATTTTCAGTCAGTGCTGTTCGAGACAGTGGAGAGAAGAAATGTTAAACAATGTGCCATTGAGGAATTACTGCACCCATAATTGTCATATGAACAGAATGGCACCTTTCATCGACGTGTTTACCATATCGATGTATCGGAATTATCAGTGTGAATCATACATGAAATATTATTCAATATCACACACACACACACACACATACACACACATGTATATACATTCATATATATATATATACATATATAAATGTATATTTTTTTTTATATACATATATATATATATATAGAGAGAGAGAGAGAGACAGAGAGAGAGAGAGAGAGAGAGAGAGAGAGAGAGAGAGAGAGAGAGAGAGACTTACGCCTGAGTCAGCGGAATTTTCGAGCTATGGTGCTGTATGACTTTCGCCAGGGAACGAGTTATCAGCAATGCTTCCAAAGTTTGTTTTTATTGTTTTGGGAAGTAAACACCATCACAGACCACAGTCTAGGTTGCACATGCAGTTTTGACGTGGAAGACCTACCCTGAAAGATGATGACCGTTGCGGCCGACCTGTAACAGTGGTAACTGACCACAAAATGGCTCAGGTCAGGTCTATGATCAAAAAATACCCTCGTGTCACCGTTGATGAAATGAAGATTTCATCAGAGAGCATTAACAGTATCCTCCATAAACACCTCAGTGTAACTGTATCTGTGTTACTCTATTTCTCACAACAGATTATCTGTGTGAATCTCAGCTGTTCTCCCCAGGAAGAGCGCGCCGCTACACTGAGAGCGCCACCCACATTTTGTATTTTTGTACTGTCCGCAGTTTTATTTGTTTTCCTATCGTGAATATTTTGTACATAATTTTGCCAGGAACAACCTTTTAGTGGGTTCTTTCACGTGAGCTTAATGCATGCTGTACACGGTACCTCCGTTTATCGTCTTATCCGAATGACTAGCGTCCAGACCACCATTCAAGGTCTAGTGAAAGGGAAGAAAATACTGGCGAATGCCGGTGTGACTCGAGCCAGTGCTCTCAGATTCTCTCGCTTCCAAGGCGGACGCGTTACCTCTAGGCCAACACTCCACGTATGGAAGCGTTATGCCTGTTGGGTACCTCACCACTTGACAGAAGAGCAGAAACAGGGTAGGGTTGAATGATGCACATACATGTTGAGAAAATTCGTATGGTGGACGATCAGATCGTATTTGGGACATCGTAACAGGTCACGTGGGCTGGCGTCATGACAACTTGGTTTGAGAGGATGATGAAGTACATACAAGCTGAGGGAGAATTCCTCGAAAAAGTGGAGTAAGCAGAAGATTTGTAACTTTCCCAGAACTGCTGTATTACAAGACTTACCGATTGGTCCTCCCACAGTGTGTGCGAACACATGTATTTACATTCGTGTGTTCGTAGCTGTGGTTACAGCTCGATCTGTGTATTTGTTTTTGAAAGAAATATACTGAAAAAGGTTTATTCTAGAAACATCTGTGTCAGCCCTTTTGCAAATAGTATGACAACATTTTACTTTTCTACTTTAAGATTAATAAAGACAATGTGTTCTTTCTTTTTTTAGATATAAGTGTGCCAAGCATAGGCACTGCACCACATGCACCCATGTGCGTTCCCTTTGCCTGCGCACCCAACACAACTGCAGAGGAAGAAAGAGCCACAAAGACACATACAGATGACGAGAGAGAGAGAGAGAGAGAGAGAGAGAGAGATTCACAGGATTCACAAATCCAGTGCTTGGGCCTTCATCCTTTAACATCTTAACAAGTGAGTTTTACTGAGAATAGAAGAACATCGCAAATTGGCAGTGATATATTCTTCTCTTTGCCACAGTGAATAAAAGACATACACTGTTACGTCTCTTGAAAAGCATGCGGTTTTGTTACAAAAGAGCCATTTGTGCAATACATCGACTGAACAATTGCATGTACAAATCAATACGCCAATAACTTTCGCAGTGCAAAAAAAATACAAGTTATCTTCAATTTTGTTGCAAAAATGATTTCTCTTGTTTTTGTTGCAAAAATGATTTCTCATATCCAAAGTTATATTAACGAAACGCGTATTTGTTTTGACTCGTTTACACCAAGTCTGAATCGGCTAAATGCTGTTCTGGATTTGTTTATGTTGATCAATGATAAATATTGCTCTCGCTTTATAAGTGATTCAAAGGATCTGTAAAAACAGAATGTTTCGCTTTTTGTTTTGGACACCATGACTGCTGAAAACAATCTATCATTCTTTGTTGAATATTTAAAAGAAAACACTCTCTCATATCCAGCATAATTTAAGGTATATCTCAAAGACATGTCCAGACATCCTGTTATATGATTAACTGACATTGCGCAGTTTGTTAGCTGATTTCTTCCTTCATCACAAAAGCTGGATTGTAGTGTATTACAGTGTTTGGAGTGGCAAAAGTTGTTGTTCAGATCTTATACGGAAAACCAATAGCGTTGACTACAAATGGTGCTATTTATAAACATAGGACATCTGCCAGTCTCACCATATGCCACTGTGTTTGGTAATGTAAGATTCATATCCAAACGTTGTGTTTTTGTTTTGTTTTTCTTGAAAAAAGATGGACGGACTCGATAACTTTAAATTAAATTACCCCCGTACCTCAGAAGCATACAATAACAGTGTCTTTATAAGTGGATCGAATAATGTACAGAAAACTTTATATCAGTCATACCACCTGAACTCCACATTCTTTTGAAAATACCAATTACTTTGGCTTTGGCTCTCTAGCGACTTCCCCCAGTGCAGAATCAGCCCTGCCTGAGACCTCCTGTGTATCCAAAGTAGCTTTGATATCCTCCATAACCTGCATCAAACGTTTTCATACAGATAATAAACATTGCATATAACTTTTTCTTCTATAACTTAAGCTATCCTTCACTAACGTTATTGAAGTTTATAATTAATGGTCGAACATCTGGAAGTTGGAGTCCTGCTTTGTTTCTTCACACATTGTTTTCTCTTTCAGCCAATTTAAAGAAATGTGCGTTAAAAACACTTGTAAAGGTTTACTGGTGATAATCAAAAGCGTTATATTACGGTAAGTGATCGAGTCTTCTGGAAAACAACACTCCATAAACCTAATAATCTAATAGTTCTATCAGATACGGAGTTGCAGTCTATCCCCGGGTATTTCCTGTTTTCAGTTTTCTGATTGCTTTTTGTACTTTATCCACTGTGCTTTGTTCAAATCTGGAGAGAGATGAGAAAGAAACAGATAGAGCCAGACAGACAGACAGACAGGTGGATGGAATTTGACAGGGAAGACAGGCAGACAAAGACAGACACACAGAAAGAGGGGTAGACAAACACAGTGGGACAGACACAGAGGTACAGAGAGAGTCAGACAGTCAGAAGACGAAAGCTTGTGTCTGCCGTGAATCCGTCTCCACGACCATCCGGTTCACAACGCGCACATACACATTGAGGACTCTTGTCTCAAGGAAGACAATGGATGCAGCACACCCCCTGTACATTAAGCATGTGAAAGGATCAATCACGCTGACATGAAATCACACAGGCTGTCACATTGTAACACGCCCAGGTCCTTGGTCACAACCAATGGGGGAAACAGAACATCTGTTTGTTTGTTTTTCTTGTTTATTCATGTATGTAGAAAAAAGTGAAACACTAGATTCCTACGTTGACGCATTGCCACAACTGTTTTATATATCTAAAAGTGTGGTTTTGTTTTCACGCCCCTGTCTGTCTGTCTGTCTGATGTGATGAATTTCACTTTGTTTTATGGAATACCAAAAATACGACGAAATCAGAAACGAGTTTATTCCAAAAAAATATACATGCGTTTGTGCAGTATACAACTATCTTAACTGTTTCCTGGAAGCAAAGTGATTTGTTAGATTTGATTAAGTAAATTTATCAAATGAAGTTGTTGTGGTTGTGTATGTGGTCGCCTGATATCAATATGGAAGGAAATTTCAATGATTCCTTGCGCTTATTGCATTGTTGAGCATTTCTACGATTTTCGTTTGCTATACTTTGCTTTCGTGCGCCAAACCCCTCGCCCCACCCCCCCCACCCTCATCCCCCACTTCCCCCAACCCCCTCCCCTGCCACAAAGGGGGTTACACGATGAAGATATCTTTGACTAAAATCTGTCTGTCGTCTGTCTCCCTTTCTCTCTCTCGCTGTCTCTGTCCACACACACACACACACACACACACACACACACACACACACACACACACACACTCAGTCTCATTTTCAGCCTATTGCACAGTATGGAGCCCAACTCTGGGGCCTGGTTGGTGCTTCATGTCACCGTGAGAAGGCCCATGTGTTTGTATCAAAAAAAGGGGGGTGTTCAATCAATCATGGTTTTGCATGGGGAAACTGATGCGTGCAGTGTGTCAAATCATTTCTATATCATTTCGTGCAGATGGTGAGAGAGGGATATTAGTGTTAAGCATAATGTAGTTTTGTGTGAGAATGACATTGCCCAACACATAATGTTAATCACATATAAGTGAATGTATTTAATCTAACATTATGACAATATTCAGATTTGGCGTTACAAGATTTTACCTGCGTTTCCGTCGTCACAGGAAACAGTCTGCACTTGATTCAGTTTCCCCATTGTGCAAATATGGACATGAAGAGGAACTACATTTTGTTTTATATTGTCATACTTTAACAAGTCTGAGATATAACGGTTCATTCTGCTTGCATTCATACATATCCCCTTTTTTCTTTTTTTTCTTTTCTTTTATTAATGAAAAGGAACAGAAAGTGTTGCAAGGAATTTGTCAGTCTCCCTGTCCTGGACAGTGCAATGCCGATCTGTTGCATCTTCATACCTTTCTACACGTGCAGGCCTCATGTGTGCATTGTACCCCTTCAAAAAGGGTAATAGACTTTATATGAACAAAGCATCCGTGTCCGTGTTTGTATCTAACGTAATGGTCAAACGCTCTTTATCTTGCTTTTCATGATTAGTTCTATCTACTGGTTTGGAGGATAAGTGTTAACTTTCGATTTCTACGTCTTGTCTTCACCGCTTCATTTACTTTGTCCCTCGATGAGGAAAGGCAGCATGTCAACAACAACAAAAAGAGTTGCTGTTAGAACATCGTTGATAAAGATTTTGTCTGAGTTTGTCTGGCCTTGTCTTGTATTGTCTCTCTGAAATGAAAACGTGATATATATATCTCTCTCTGAATGTGTGAATGTGTGTGCGTGTGTATGTGTGTGTGTGTGTGTGTGTGTGTGTGTGTGTGTGTGTGTGTGTGTGTGTGCGTGCGCGCGCGTGCGTACTAGCGTACGTGCCATTATGAACCCGAAACCATTGCAATGACTGTGGGTGTAGATGCACTCTGACGGAAGGGAAACCAAATGTGCATCACATGAGGGGTTTGGCATCACGATCCCTGACATGTAGCGGAAAATTCTACAATGAGTTTTTGAAGATTTTTTTGTTGTTGTTGTTGTTGTCGACTCGGTATTCAGAAATCAGGGACAGATAAAATGTTCAGTGAAGGTAACAATTTCCAAACTCACACACACACACAAACACACACACACAAATGTGCACACGCGCACGCACATACACACACATGCGCACGCACGCACACAGGCACTCACGCACACACACACACACACATACACACACACACACACACACACACACACACACACACACACACACACACACACACACACACACACACACTTTCACTTACTCGTATGCGTACACAGTAATTCCCCCCCCCCCACCTCCCCCTCCCCATCCTCCCACTCGATTTTTTTCCTTCCCTCGTCTAATATCACTTACAGTGAAAAGACGTTAAACTAAAGAACGAACGAACGAACACATAAAGCAAACAACGAAATATACGATCGGAAAAAAAAAGTCACATTATGGGATAAGGGTCAGTTACATGATAATAAAAAGTGTATAATAGGCAAAATATGATAATGCGAGGAAATCATCGTGATAAACCATCCAGCTAAGCAAATTGTGTTGTTTTTTTCCCAGTGACGAAATAGGTAATACATTGTTATATCTAGAGTATAAAGTGACAATGGTTCCGTTACAGCAGACATCTCAATCTATGGACAGAAGCTTGAGACAGAGCAGCAGTTCAAATACCTCGGGGCGATCATCAGTTTCAAATCAAGACCAGAAACCCTTGCAAGAGCTGCGCAGACTATGACCGTACTCTCCAAACTGAAGACCATAATGGATAGATAACGTCTCCATGCAGCGCAAGATCATACTCCTGCGTGCATTGGTATTCTCTATATTCTAATACGCATGCGAGACATGCATGCTTACAGCTGAATCGCAGAGGAAGATACAGGCACAAGAAATGAGATGCTATCGCACCATCCTGGGCATCTCATACGTGGACCACATCACCAATGACCAGGTACGCTGTACCATCCAGCAGCACATTGGCCCCCACGAAGTCAAGAAAAGAAAGCTGAGATGGTACAGCCCCGTGACGTGATCTGATGGCCCTGCAATGACCATTCTACAAGGAACCGTGGAAGGAGGAGACGAAGGCAGAAGAAAAAGTGGAACACAAACATGGAGGAGTGGACAGGGAAGGCGTTCGCAAAGACCCAGGCACTGACACATAACCGCAAGGGATGGAGGAAACTGATGGAGATTTTCATCAGGACGGCTCCCCTACGACTCAAACAGGAGTTTGGCGAAAGGCAAGGCAAAGCAAATACAATCACTCTAAATTTATGTGCCACATGGTCTATATGGTATCTAGTTGTTTTGAAAATTAGAATATTTTAAGTTTATCCTGGTTATGTACTCTTCAATCCTGTATCGGTGTTATAGTTTATTTATAAAGTCTTGCAAAGTTGGGTTGTTTTCTTCAGTTTACACTGGTACAGATATTGTTTTGCTAACAAATAAAGTAACAGATGGCGTCAATGTGTAGATTTCTGTCATATCCAAGCAAAACTGTTTTTTGTCAATTTCATATTTACAATATTTATACATTTTTCATTTATCGTGACGATGAAACTTGACTCACTTGTGTAAACAAAGTGAGTCTATGTAATAACCTAATGTTCGAGTGTGTGTGTGTGTGTGTGTGTGTGTGTGTGTGTGTGTGTGTGTGTGTGTGTGTGTGTGTGTGTGTGTGTGTGTGTGAGTTGTAAACTTTAATGTTGTCATTTTCTCTGCAAATACTTTGTCATTAGATACCACATTTAGCATGAAAATAGGAACAATTCAGTTCTCTCCATACATCCTAATCATAATGACATTGTACTTCTTGGAATGGTACAAAAACATGTAGATATTTCCACGAAAACATTACTATTATATTTCTATAACAACTGGTCCAAAAACATCATGTGGTATCATGAGAATTACGATTACAATTCAATGAACAACTTTTATAATAATAACAGAAATCAATATCTTCAGTTGATAGAAAGAGAGACAGACAAGGCGGAGACAAATTCAAACACACAAACACACAGAGACAGAGAGAGAGAGGAAAAACAGACAGAGAGAGAGAGAGAGAGAGAGAGAGAGAGAGAGAGAGAAACATACAGACAAACATACAAAGACAGAGAGACAGAGACAGATACAAAGATATAGGGTCATAGAGAAAGGCTCGTACAGACAGAGACAGAAAAGACGGAAACATAGAGACAAGGAGACAGAGGCAAAGAGTCTGGGAGACACATAGATACAGAGACGTACTGAGGAACAGACGGACGGACGGACGGAATGACAGTGTCAGCGAAAGTGATACAAAAGGTGGCTCAAACTTTAAGTCTGTCTGATCAGGATTGTTCTAAGTGGTTTCATTTTCTTCTGCCTGATCATGAGGGGCAAAAATCGATATCCACTTCTACACGTATGCTTGTGTGTGTGTGTGTGTGTGTGTGTGTGTGTGTGTGTGTGTGTGTGTGTGTGTGTGTGTGTGTGCGCGCACGCGCGCGCACGCGCGTGCGTGTGTGTGAATGAAGATTCAAACCACATTTTCGTGTTTATCATTGGTAACCAATAACCTGAATCAAAGAGCGAAAGAACGAACGAACGAAAGAAAGAAAGAAAGAAAACGAAAGAAAAAGAAAGAAAGAAAATGCAAACATAGAAACAAAGAATGCATTAGAACAAATCAGAGTGGAACAGAAAACTAATGAAAACAGAAAGAAAGAACACGCGCCCCACTTGCCACCTCACCCTTACCAAGAAAATTCACCACCACCCTACCCTGCCCCAATCTCCAGGGGCAGATTCGTGTAATGCAATAGGGCACCCATTTGTCAGCACTAATCTGTACCGGTCAACCTTTCCTTTCACGAATATTCAGTCTGCTGGGGTGAACTGGGTGACGTCAGCAAGCAACAGTAGCAGGAAAATAGACAAGATATCTCCTCCTTCATCTTGCTTTGGAAAGGAACTCCCCTGTTAGCCCTTACTTTCTCGCAATCCCACGCTTTCTATCACACGAGAAACCATGGGATTCCGAGAAAGCGTGATCGTTCCCCTGCAAAACTTTCTCTCAATTGCGAGAAACTGTGACTGAAACCCGTTTTTTGCATTTTACATGAGAGAGATCAACATTAGATTCAATACCAACCAACAGTCAAGCAGAATCAGTAGCAAACAGCATGTGTGTGTGTGTGTGTGTGTGTGTGTGTGTGTGTGTTAAACTCAAACAAAAATGTTTTCCAAGACTTGGCCCTAATCTTTCCCGACGGATGTCAGGAATAACATCGAAACGGAACAACACTGTTTCACAATACCGTACCTTTGCGCAGGGAGCGTGGAAACAGGACCAAAATAATGTTTGCTCATTCGGCCGGTGGACCCGAGTTGACTTGGGTCTGTTTCAGAAATCATATTTGTCCCAAGAGAGAGCGCTGTGGGCATACTAAAGGACTACCACTGGTTTGCTATGTTTTCAATGACAAGTTTAGTCTTTTTGTACCGGGCTAGCTTTTTTCATCACGGACAATTGCAGCGATCAGGACATGGCCATCACCTGGGACACAACAGAGGAGATTAGAGGGGTTGGGCTGGCAGGTTCCCTCTTGTTTGATCACCATGGACGCATCATGCTGGCAGTAGTTCGGTCCTTATGTCTGTTTGTCTCTATATGTCTGTCTGTCTCTGTCTCTGTCTGTCTGTTTGTCTGTCTCTGTATGTCTCTCTGTCTCTGTCTCTGTCTGTCTGTCTGTCTCTCTCTCTGGTTTCTTTTTTTCTTTCAACTTATTCACTCAAGCTTCAGTTTAGTCCGTGAAAATATATCCATTATTGGCCAGCTGAGGAAGATTGAAAGTAGCTTGGGGAGGAAAACCTGAAGGGAGCAATCCAGAGCACTCCACAGACGCAGCTCCACCCAGACACAAAAGCATGAATATTTGAAATCATTGCTCGAATAATCGAGTGAAAGACTCCGATGCTGCTCTCCTAGGAAGTATGGGAAGAGACAAGCACACTAATTGAGGAACAATGGATTCCAGCTGAAACAGATCTCAGAGAGAGAGAAGGTGCTGACAGATCCCGCCATGTCTCCATGGCTAGAGATCGCTGGATTGCTGGATACTGCTGAAGACAAACACGTCTGTTGGGAGGGGAACATGGCGTGACGTGGCATTCTGTCGGAAACAATCATGGAAAGTCTTGTAAAGCTTTCTGCTAACTGGTTAACTACCTCACATATTACTAAATAATCAACAATAATACACAACTGAGACGCGGTCAATAAAATGAACAAGGCATATCCATTTCTACTTTCTATCTTCTAAGGGAAAGCATTAAAGTGTTTTCCACATTTTCAGACAGACATTTAATGCTGAACTGACAGGAAAGGTAATCCCGGGTTTCCCCTCAAGATAACGGAGCTACAAGAAAGCAGTCAATCGCAGCATCATACCTGATTCCTTGACCCAGGCCTCAACAAATTACAACTGATTACACCCCTTGACCGACACAAACGATGTGTAGTATTCGCTTGGCGTCACTTTGATGGAATGTCCTGTCTTCCACACGCTATTGTCTAGGCAAATGAAGAAGCGGCTCAGAAAACAATGGAACGAGAAATAGAACCTGTAGCTTAAAAATATCATATTCCCAAGACTTCCATAACACAATCCCCATTAACAAGCGCAAGGTGGTCATCACATCATCGATCATCATCTTCAGAGGATCACGAGAGAGAATAAAAGATGATTTATGAAGATGGTGATACGAATATAATTTTCCCGTCTCCCTTAAGGTGGTCATAGGAGAAAAGGAGGCAGACTGACAGCACTGGTGAGTTGGTCTCGGGGTGGATGGCACATGTAGAGGGGGGGATGAATGGTACAGCCCTGTACTGACTGGCCACAAGCTCCATTTTAACCGGCAAACAAAACAGTTAAAGGGCGCCACAATACCCTGGCAACTTGGGCACCGGATGAAAAAGAATTCAAATGTCAATAATATCGAACAGATGAAAGAACACAGAAGGTCCGAGCGTTTTATATATAAAAGAACTGAGGATATATGAGTACCGGATACATGAAAAAAACGTACAGGTACCATTCATCTGATTGACATAATTCATAATCCAATGTATTTCACGTACAAAATTGTGTCCAAAGCGTGTTGTTGTACAAAGTAAATATTTAAGATTAGAACTCAGGATGGTAGAACGAACTTGGCAGTTGGAATCGTGAAATGGAACTAAAAGCAGTATTGCCAGAGGGGTCATGGTGGACCAGGACAGGATGCTGGATACATGATGGCCAAAACAGCTTCTGTTTTGGGGATTGCTCCCTCTGTGAGCAATGAGAAATAGATAAGTTGTCGATTCACACACACGCGCGCGCGCGCGCGCACACACACACACACACACACACACACACACACACACACACACACACACATGTGCGAATATGTGCATATATACGCATACTTTTACAGTGAGTGATGCAATGCACGTGTATGGCTGTGGTTAGTGTATGTATTATCTGCCCATATTCATATTTGAAATAGTTTTTAACGTCTACTCCGATTATTGTATGTGCATCACTGTGGTTATTATGGTTCACTCTAGGTTGACGTCTGAGTATTTATGTTTTTTTGTATATAATTGTATTGAATGTGATTATGTGTATCATTGTTTTATACGACAAGTTGATATCTGGTTATCAGATAATAAATCATTCTGTTTTATGCATTCTGTATACACACTTGCAGGACGCATATTCACATGAACACACACACACACACACACACACACACACACACACACACACACACACACACACACACACACACACACATGCACGCACGCACGCACGCACGTACACACACATTCAATACATGCGCACATGAATAGAGAGTAACCATACCATTCATCCGATTCACCCAATCAAAACCAGTTGTTTGTCTTTTGCAAAATGACACATATCCATAACAACGTTTGCATTTACCAGCCAGCCGTTTGTGCATACGGAGACTGTGCTGTAGGATGGAGGCAGACAGTGGTGCTGTTTGGCTGTTTGATCAGGACTCACTCCATGTCTTCATTGATTTCCTCTGCCGCTCAGACGGGCCTCCTCTGGCACCATCACTGGATGCGTTCTCCATGGCTGCAACGTTGTGATCTCTTCCACCACCACAACATCTCCCATATCTCCCGTCCACTCTTCTTCACAAACTCTATTCATTTTGCCCCTCCACTCCCCTGCCCTTCCTTGTTGTTGACTTATTGCCATTGGAACGATGCGATGGCTTTATATCTCTGCAGTTTTGTGTACTTCTCTGTCTAGATGGATTGCGTCTATGGGGGTTCTAGATTTCCCAACCCTCCCCACAGATTTCCCTGCCTGTGCTGTATTTTGTACTGTGACGACGAAATATACAAACTCCGGTGCTAAAATCATCTGTTTACATTTCTTTTGCTGCACAATCATCTGCACCGTTACAGTGGCATTTCTCCCACGCCGCTCATCCCGAGTCCCCCATACACGGACACACCCGGGTTCGTCTGTCTCAGTCACAGCGCCGTCCACAGGAAACCATCCATGTTAGGTTGCTAAGGGGCCAAACACCAGAGGAGTCCCTGCACTGCTGCCGAGTCACTTCTGTGGTGCCTGTTATGATTTAACGTACTCCAAACACCACCTACATAGCCCACTACTGACGAAAGTGGAGACCGCCACCACGTCCCTCCAACGACAGTCACCCATGAATCTGCCGACACCAAAGACTTTGACAGGACTCACCCCAAACACGGAAGCAGAGGGGGATGGAAACTGAGGACACTTTTTTATATATTGAAGAAGGTGGATGATGATGATGACGATGTTACTTTGGACATCCATTTTGGTTTGTACTACGTGACGAGGCTGTACTCTACGCTTCCTTTTATGATGATATCACGGCGTTATCCGCCCAAGAGACACACTCAAACAGTGCCGGTCAGGAAATTAGAGCAACACACCCAAAGAGGCATACGTGAAATGGATGACACTTGATTGTGTGGACCCAGTCTTCCCATTTAAGCCCACAGCACACTCAAATCTGGGTAGGAATCGGCCACGGGCCGAAAAACCCACCTATGCTGGGGATCGAACCCGCATCCTCCCAGCCGTCAGTCCGCTACGCTAACCAATTGGCCACGATGGTTGGTCTCCTCACAGATTCACCTGTCTGTGCTGTGTTCCGTGCTCTATATTGCCAGTTTGAAAACAGACACACTCCCGCGCTTAAAAATCTATTTCAGTGTTTGTTGTTATTGTTGTTTTAATTAGCAGTATATGTATACACACTGTTAATTACAGAGCCAAGCGTTTTAGTTATGTACAAAGTACAGAAAGAATGGCTGCTGTAGCAACACTAAAGTATATTGATGTCCATAAGAAGATATATGTGGACATCGTTAACTTTTTATTGGATGCATCACATTCTTTCACGTTTTAAACTAAAAATGCAAGATGTTGAGAGACAAAGACAGTTGATGTTTCCATGCAAACAGAATGATTTGAGATACTTCTTATGGTTCATTGAGACCAAGATAAGAGACAGAGACAGACACAGACAGGTCAAAGCACACTGATATATCCATCGTGACCAACGAGAGAAGACACTCCAGTCCAGTTATTAAGCTAGAGTGTGTCAGGCGATGGTTGTGTCGAAAACAGGTTTGTTGACCTCTTCAGAAAGAGGCATACATGCCATTGATAAGATGATAACTTATCGTCAGTCTTTGCAACTCAGTGCGCTCTCTGTCGCTCTCTTGGCTAAGAACGCCATTATTGTTGTGCAGATCTGAGTCAACTCGGGCCTACCGGTCACGTGGATGTCAGTTTCGCCGACTGAAGACGACTGGTATTTACCTGAAGAAACATTATGGTCAACTACCCTGAACGATAACTAACCTTGAGGTCACGATCAGCAACGAAACCATGACCAGAGAACCGTTGCATGTCGGCTGGAGTGCTGCTCTTTTAGGTTCCCCAATCGTTTTCGACACTTTACACTGAATGTACCCCACATTGAATACACAACCCCCATACACACAGGCTCACAGGCGTTGGCGTCTTTACTGGTCAGCCACCTTTAAAACGATAGACAGACAGATAGTCCATCATCAGATTGTGTTCAAAACAAAATGTGACGTGAGGGAAATATTCAACCAAGGGTAATTTGATGACAGCAGATATTATCAACCCCCAGGAATGAGCAGGGCAAGAGGGCCTGTTTGCAACTATTGAGATAATATTGCGACCATTTCTATAGAAAATAAAACTTCTTTTTTTTTAAAGGCGTGGAAGAGGATATGGACGGAGTGAGATATCGGTCCAATAATGTGCAGGAAGGAGGACAGAGGTTGGAGTCAGGTGGTGCTATGTGTCTCAATCCTGACTGTGTTATTCTCCCCAGCCAGTTCTCCACAGAACACTGAAATTCATCACTCAAACTAAAGGAGGAGCCAAACTGGTGCAGATCGTTGCTGAGAAAATTCAAATCTCACAGCCTTTTTTCTGATTTTATCCGATGGTACTTCCTTTCTATCAAAACAATCTCGCCTTCTTTCATTGTTACTTTCTTTCTTTCTTTATCCATATTTCCTTCTTCTTTTATTGCCTTTCCGGTTTTTTTCTCTGCAGTCCAGAACATTGCTTATAAACAATAGGTTACATCCGACAGTGTTGTATCGAATCTTCATCCACGGGATTTTCATCTTTTCACACATTTCGGGTTTTTTGCTTGTTGTGTGTGTGTGTGTGTGTGTGTGTGTGTGTGTGTGTGTGTGTGTGTGTGTGTGTGTGTGTGTGTGTGTGTGTGTGTGTGTGTGCGTGCGTGTGTGTGTGCGTGCGTGTGTGTGTGTGTGTGTGTGTGTGTATGTGTGTTTTATTGTTGTTGTTGTTTTGTTTTTTAAATCAGTTTTCTTTCTGTCTGTTTTTCTTTCATTTCAACAGGAAGAGTTCACCAACATTTTCCAATGCAACTGCACAAATACCTCGCCATCCATCCTGTTGACGAACGCTTCCCGATTCATTTTATCCACTCTTGACTCTTGCCCAGTGTGATTCTATGTGTCGGTAAACTGAACTCAAAGCTTGTTAAACGTCATCGGGTTCAAAACTACAGTACAACATTGGATCAGTTAATCAAGAACAGTGTCCTCTCTGCTACTTCACACGTTTCCTGTTGGAGCTGCTAAATCTTCCGCCACTGGTACCAGGATTTTTCTCCTTCCATATTGACTAGACCACACTCGAAGCTAGCTTTTAAAATATTTCATTGCAAAAGTTATATCGCTTTCCACTTAAACATTTGTGAAAAATTATTTCGCCAATATTTGGGACAGTGCTATTAATATTTTCAAAAGCAATCGAAAGTGCTTTGACTATATTTTATCTACCGCATTCTGGTAGTTTTGTGTTTGCATTATTAAATTAAGTATACAGATGAATAAACAAAACAGGCAAGAAACCAAGGACACAAAATGAATGAAATGGCGGTAGAAAGAGTGAGAATGGATTCAGCTTGACTACTTTATGTTCGAGAAAGCAACGAGAAAAAAATTATATCTATTCAATTTGGTCAGTTCTGATCCCTTTGGTTCAAGTTAAGACCTTGGATCTATTTTCACCGTAGCTGGGAGCTAAGGCAAATCCTGGCCATTGTTAAAATCAGGCTGATACCTGCGGTCTATAAGGTGTGAACTGGATTCTTTAAGAGGTTATCCTGCACGGTGGGAGGATGAAGACAGATAAGGATGAGAGTGGCTGTGCCAGAATCATATAACCCAGTTTTAGAATCTGGGTAAACTAGGGAGAGGAGGATTTCACTGCCATCTTCGTCATTCTGTTTTGGCACAGCCGTTGAAGAATACTCAATGCCTGCTGAGAAACATGTAAAAATGCACCGCTTTGCATTTTAGTGTAACATCAACAGTTTGCCTTGCGTCTCCTTGAAATATTCAGTTATATATTCATTCATTTGTTTGTTTATTTATGTTTCTATGTTTTTTTATGCCTTTTTGAAATTTAGAGGATTTGGGCGCGGGGGAGGGTGGGATTCAGGTCGATTTGCCTCTTAGGCAGTACACATGCAAAATTCCCGTGAATTGAAAATATATACATAAATAAATAAATAAGAAGAAATAGAATAAGGCGAGTTCAATATCTTTTTCGATAGACAGTGGGGGAGATGGATAGGGAATATCAATACAACATCATCATAACTGCGCTGTGAACTGCCCCCACCTCCAACTCTCTCTCTCTCACACACACAGAGAGAGAGAGAGAGGGAGAGAGAGAGAGAGAGAGAGAGAGAGAGAGAGAGAGAGAGAGAGAGAGATGACGTGTGAGGAAGGAGCCGTGAGGGGGAAGGGATAGGGTGGAGTATTGAAGATGGATAGATTTTCGACCATGATGATCAGGGAGAGGAAAATGAAACCACTCAGAACAATCCTGATCAGACAGATTTAAAGTTTGAGCCATGCACCCCCTCTCTCCCTCCACATTCCCCTTTGCAGTTGTGTGTCTGTCTGCGCCTGTCTCCCTCCCTCACTCCCTTCCTGTCTCCCCCCCCCCCCCCCGCCCCCCTCTCTCTCACTCTTTGCCAGCCTCTCTGCACGTCTCCCTCTTTTGGTGCATTATTACAGTGACCCAACTCATCTCATGTCTGGGGTGCTGACCTACGTACAGGATGTTTGCTGCATCTATCGTCTGCCTTTGGGTGAGGGTCAGTGTGCATTGCCTGGAGACGTATTCACAGCAGACACAAGCTCTCTTCTGAATATCTGGTTCACTGTCGTCTTCAGTTCTGCACCGTTGTGTGTGTGCTTGTTCATTCTTACTTCATGTATGTCACTGTCTCCCTCTGTCTGTCTCTCACCACCTGTCTATCGGTCTGTCTGACTACCTCTCTACTCCTTGCTCGACCCCATCTTTACCATTCCTCTCTACTCTTTGCTCAACCCCATCTTTATCATTCCTCTCTACTCTTTGCTCAACCCCATCTTTATCATTCCTCTCTACTCTTTGCTCAACCCCATCTTTATCATTCCTGTCTACTCCTTGTTCCACCCCATCTTTATCATTCCTGTCTACTCCTTGTTCCACCCCATCCTTATCATTCCTGTCTACTCCTTGTTCCACCCCATCTTTATCATTCCTCTCTACTCTTTGCTCAACCCCATCTTTATCATTCCTGTCTACTCCTTGTTCCACCCCATCTTTATCATTCCTGTCTACTCCTTGTTCCACCCCATCCTTATCATTCCTGTCTACTCCTTGTTCCATCCCATCTTTATCATTCCTCTCTACTCCTTGTTCCACCCCATCTTTATCATTCCTGTCTACTCCTTGTTCCACCCCATCCTTATCATTCCTGTCTACTCCTTGTTCCATCCCATCTTTATCATTCCTCTCTACTCCTTGTTCCACCCCATCTTTATCATTCCTGTCTACTCCTTGTTCCATCCCATCTTTATCATTCCTCTCTACTCCTTGTTCCACCCCATCTTTATCATTCCTGTCTACTCCTTGTTCCACCCCATCTTTATCATTCCTGTCTACTCCTTGTTCCACCCCATCTTTATCATTCCTGTCTACTCCTTGTTCCACCCCATCCTTATCATTCCTGTCTACTCCTTGTTCCATCCCATCTTTATCATTCCTCTCTACTCCTTGTTCCACCCCATCTTTATCATTCCTGTCTACTCCTTGTTCCACCCCATCTTTATCATTCCTGTCTACTCCTTGTTCCACCCCATCTTTATCATTCCTGTCTACTCCTTGTTCCACCCCATCTTTATCATTCCTGTCTACTCCTTGTTCCACCCCATCCTTATCATTCCTGTCTACTCCTTGTTCCATCCCATCTTTATCATTCCTCTCTACTCCTTGTTCCACCCCATCTTTATCATTCCTGTCTACTCCTTGTTCCACCCCATCTTTATCATTCCTGTCTACTCCTTGTTCCACCCCATCTTTATCATTCCTGTCTACTCCTTGTTCCACCCCATCTTTATCATTCCTGTCTACTCCTTGTTCCACCCCATCTTTATCATTCCTGTCTACTCCTTGTTCCATCCCATCTTTATCATTCCTCTCTACTCCTTGTTCCATCCCATCTTTATCATTCCTGTCTACTCCTTGTTCCACCCCATCCTTATCATTCCTGTCTACTCCTTGTTCCATCCCATCTTTATCATTCATCTCTACTCCTTGTTCCATCCCATCCTTATCATTCCTCTCTACTCTTTGCTCCACCCCATCTTTATCATTCCTCTCTACTCTTTGCTCCATCCCATCTTTATCATTCCTCTCTACTCTTTGCTCCATCCCATCTTTATCATTCCTCTCTACTCCTTGTTCCACCCCATCCTTATCATTCCTGTCTACTCCTTGTTCCACCCCATCCTTATCATTCCTGTCTACTCTTTGCTCCACCCCATCCTTATCATTCCTGTCTACTCTTTGCTCCACCCCATCCTTATCATTCCTGTCTACTCCTTGCTCCACCCCATACTTATCATTCCTCTCCTTCCTTCTGTCTTTATCGATATCTTGCCATGATCCTTTATACGAGAGTCTGTGTTTCTTTCTGTCTTTATCTAACTGTATGTCTTTCTCTTTCTTGCCTCCTGTCTGTGAAGAAGATGGAGAGAAAGAGAGAGAGAGAGTGATGGTATGGGAGGCAGAGGGAGAGGGGGACGTCAGCTGACTTTATTAAGTGCTTCCATTTGTTGATTGAGCAACGTGCTAAATGACAGAAAGGAAATAGCCTCTCACATCAAAAACCCAATGTTGACTTTCTGCTGTGAAGGGCCTGCTGTAGCTGTTGTTGCGAGTTAGATGGCCATCCTTTCTCCTTTCTTTGCTTCGCTTTTGCCTGCATATGAGCCCACCATGATGCTATATGGCTCCACACACTCTTTTTTCTTTTTTCTTTTTTTGTATTTGTGGCCAAGCAGAGGGCTGTGAAGTAGTTTCACAGGCATTGCATTTTGAAAGCCTCGATGTTGTTCTCAGTTGAAGTAAGTGTTCACGAGTTGCAGCCTTCCAGAAGAGCCGACACCAAAGCGTAGTCTGAAATGAAGGGAGGTGAGTGTTGTCTCTCTGTATTCTGATGTGCCTGACAATGTCGGGACCATGTCGGGATCTCTCTCTCATCAACGGTCTGTTCAGGCCATCAGGTTGTCCCTATCAGCATCTTCCGGATTTTGAACATTCACACAGATGTCTGCACTTATTTCAAATGATGTCTCCGTCACGTGCATTCGCTCGGGGGTACAAACCTAATCATGGAGATCTCTAACCTGCGCGTTGCACACGGGCTCAACCCAACTGAAACTGACGGATGGTGGTTCTGAATAGCTTCCCGCATCATTCTTCCAAGAAAATTATGCAGTGTGAAATACGACATATCACTGATTCGTTCCTAAGATGTATCGCACAGTGGAAATTGAGTTATCAGTGTGTTCACATCTGTTTCAACAAGACTCTGAATCTCTCTCTCTCTCTCTCTCTCTCTCTCTCTCTCTCTCTCTCTCTCTCTCTCTCTCTCTCTCTCTAAAGAATGTAAGTTGCTCAACATTGACACGAGAAATAAGTTAAGAACATTTAGATTTTCAAGGGATGAGGAAGAATATGTTCAAACACGGAAAAAGTATAAAACTTTATTAAAAAGTAAAAGACGAAATTATCGAAGAGAAAAAAAAGATTCACTGGAATCAAATTTATCAAACTCGTCAGCATTCTGGAAAAGCCTAACAGAAATGGGATGTGGGAAAACAAAAAGTAACATCAGTAATAATGTCAGTATGGAAGAGTGGCATCAGCACTTCAAAAGTCTATTTTCCTTGGATAATGATATGGACAATGTTTGAAATTCTGCTGATCTTAGTAACCTCGATAATGATGAAGAATGTGAACTTAATAATGCAATTTCAGAGAATGAGGTTTCGTTCGCTCTTCACAAGCTGAAGTCGGGAAAAGCATGTGGACTTGATGGTATTTTTGCTGAAATGTTAAAAACTGGTAATAAAATTACTGTACCATTTCTGACAAAATTATTTAATGCTCTGTTCGATAAAGGACTGTACCCAAAAGAATGGTCCAAAGCTATTATCATTCCCATTTTTAAGAAAGGCGATATTGATAATGTTGATAATTATAGAGGGGTGTCCCTGTTAAGTATCATTTCTAAGTGCTTTACAACGGTGTTGAATAATCGATTATATAATTGGTTAGAAAATAACGAGATGATTACAGAAGGTCAAGCTGGTTTCCGAAAAAAACTACTCAACTGTTGATCAGATTTTTAACCTGTATACTTGTGTTAGGAAATGCATGTGTCAAAATAAGAAATTATACGTTGTTTTCGTTGATTTTAGAAAAGCATTTGATTCTGTAAGACATGATAAGTTGTTACAACATTTAAGAAAACAGGGTGTATTTGGTAAATTTTTAAGTCTTTGAAAGCGATGTACGATTCATTGTTAGCATGTGTCAGGGTTAATTCACAATATTCTGAATTTTTTGATTGTCCACTTGGTGTACGACAGGGATGTGTCATGAGCCCTACTTTATTTTGTACATTCATCAGATTGCTGAACATATGTCTGTGTCAGGTAGACATGGGGTTCAGATGATACCAGGTAGCATGGAACTGTTCATATTGCTTTTTGCCGATGATATTGCTTTATTATCAACAACCCCAATAGGACTTCAAAATCAGTTGAATATTTTTAAATCATGCTGTCAGGTGATTAAGTTGAAAATTAATGTGCAGAAGACAAAAATAATGGTGTTCAGAAAAGGCGGGTTTTTAGGTAGGCATGAGAAGTGGTTTTTTGAAGATGAAGAAATAGAAGTAGTAAATGAATACTGTTATTTAGGGTATACATTCGCATCAAAGATAAGTCCCAGAAGGGGGACCGAACATCTTGTGAAAGGCAAAAGGGCAACCACGAGCCTTGTGAAGGCTTTTCAAAAGTATAAAGAAATGTCATATGCAGTATTTTTCAAAATATTTGATGTAAAGGTACAGCCTGTTCTGTTGTATGGATCTGAAATTTGGGGTATGAATAGACTAGAGAATGTAGAAAAAAAAATTTATTAGCATGTAAGCGATTCTTGGGAGTGCCAGTGAAAACACCAAACAAAGTGGTTTATGGTGATCTTGGTAGATATCCGTTATTTATAACCTGAGAATACTACAGATGGATCAAAATAGATTGCCTTACATGGCTTATCAGATGTTGCTTGGATTAGATTTAAATGGAAAACAGTGTTGGGCTTCTCAAGTTATAGAAATATTATGTACAACAGGTTTTAATTTTGTGTGGTTGCAACAGGGTGTTGGTGATGTGAAAGGATTTCTTATTACTTTCAAGCAAAGAATTATAGATATCTTCATTCAAGAATGGTCGGGTACTATTGGTGATAGAGACAGATATTCATGCTACAGATCATTCAAAGTTGTATTTGAAAAAGAAAAATACATAACAAATGCTGATGAATATTGTTTCAGAGTGGCGTTGTCTCAGGCTTGATTTAATGTGCTTCCTTTAAATAACAATGTTAATAGATACACTGAAAATGATGTTTTAAAGCCTTGTCCTTTTTGCCAAGGTGAACTAGAAAATGAATACCATTTGTTGTTTGTTTGTTCTGTATATAATGATTTACGGAAAAAAATTCTTCAAGACTGTTTAAACATGTCTCATAGTTCACTTCTCCGATCAAACAACAAGCAGAGAAATTTCCATGTATCAAAATTTATTTTCCATGCGATCAAAAGGAGAAATCATATACTCAGACCTAATTAAGTAGAATTAATGTCAAGTCCATGAATAGTATGATATTGTGTCATCTATGCAAGTGTTATAATACCCCTTCCCATGCCCACCCCCAGTCCCCTGGTTTTGAATTGTGGTCCATGGACAAAGTTCATTAAAACAATTTCGTTCGTTCGTTCGTTCGTTCTCTCTCTCTCTCTCTCTCTCTCTCTCTCTCTCTCTCTCTCTCTCTCTCTCTCTCTCTCGCTTTTTCTGTGTCTCTCATGAATACTGGGATTACTGAGGGTCAGTGCTAATAAAGTGGAAGACTGACCCGCTGACTTTGACATCTAATATTGGCAACAAAGTAGTCACTGCACTGCACAATGAGTGGAAGGACTGGGAGTTGGTACATGCCCTGTATCCTAAACTGGACGAGAGAGAGAGAGAGAGAGAGAGAGAGAGAGAGAGAGAGAGAGAGAGAGAGAGAGAGAGAGAGAGAAAATCATATATACATGTATAGACTTCACAAAAGGCCCACTTAATAAAAACATGCTAGAAACACGAAAGACAATATATATCTTAAGCAGGGTGCATGTGGTCCATTTTCTTGCATTCCTACGCTTTCTGATACATTCTTTCCCATTTTGCTCAAAACATTATGTTTTGAAAGGCCAAGAAACCAGCCCTGTTGATAAGATAATAAATACTGATTTAAAAAAAAAAAAAAAAAAAAAAAGATACGGGGGACTTCCCTCGCTTGTTCACACATTTCGAGAAGAAAGCGTGGAGGCGAGGAAGCGTGGGATTGCAAGACAGCAATGGCTAACATGGTCTACCACTGCTCTGAATACATAAACAGGCACGCGGGCACCATGGACAGCTTGGAAAATGCGCTTAGAAAATCGATGTTTCAGCCCAGAACTTACAGTTCTTCACTGGTCTGTAAATGACAGCTGTAGTTTTCATTGTAAACAACGTAAGTGCACTGGTAAGAAATGACCTCTTATTATGAGTGGTGCTCAAAACTGAAGCTATGATTATTTTCTCTATAAGAATGTCTACACCTGTTTCTGCATCTGATTCACTCTTCACTAAAACCTCATCTTTTTAAAACATGTCTATAAGCACTCTAAGCGTCCTTCTTTGCCAGCCCGGTCCATGTCAGCTCACTTTGGATGCATGACGAATGAGAGAGGGAGAATAGGGAGGATGTGGGGGGGGGGGTGGGGGTGGGGGGGGGGTTGAGAAAGAGTGATCATGAATGATTCATGTAATTTGTAACCTTTTCTTTTATTTAAAGCACCCTGAGCTCATAGAGAGAAATGGCGGTATATATACTTACTTTATGAATATTGTTATCATTATTCATCATCATCATATTGTCTGCATACACCAATTTACCATGCCCCCGAGAAGAAAACAGTACAATTTCCAAGTGGTCTTTAACTTTCTGTGAACCCTGTACATGTAAAAACAAAATGCCTTAGCAGGTGAACTCCAGCCAGACCCCAATATCCGTTAATCTGGCGAAGCAGTTTAGCGCGTTCTTTTTAGACCAGCTTGGCGTCAGGCTGTGTGGTGGACGTTTTGACATTTTCCATCAGCCAGAGAAAAAAGAACATGATGGAACTGAGCTGGGGCTTGCAGCGACACAGGATAGAGCTGACAGAATGCCACCCCCGATCAAATGTGTCCCTGGGTTTGGTAGTCCTGCTGCTCATTCAGTGCATACAGAATCTGCTAATTGTCTGCAAATTCTGACTAAAGCGTCGTCCCTTATTTTCATTTCCTTTGTCTACCTGGGTTAAAATCTAATCGTATGCTGTTTACAAAGTCTACTCTGAGGCAATTTCAACAGTTTAAACCTATACTTTTATAAGTTTTCAAATACAGGGGGTATCTCCCGGTTTCACCATAACCGGAATGCAACCCCACCCAACCCCAACCCCTGAAAACAGTGTATGACTGCATACATGGCGGGGCAAAAACGGTCACACACGTAAAAGCCGACTCGTGTATACGAATGACCGCGAGGGTCGCAGTCCACGAACGAAGAAGAAGAAAAAGAATTTAATTCATGAAATAAAATATATCTGATCCAGATATCTGAGATACTCATGTGTCTCCCTCTGTTTATCTAAATCAATTTCTTTGAGAATCTTTTTTTTTCATTCGACCACATTCTTTATTTCGTAAGCAAATCTAATTCTGGGAAAGTAATGTCTCTTTATTTCATAAGCAAATCTAATTCTGGGAAAGTAATGTCTGCATAAAAAATTTATTGCACAGTCCTGTTTCCTCCTGGTAATGATATCTAGGTTATGGGCACCAAATGAAAAATTCCCTTGCTAAGAATGTGTCGTATTTTCTTATATTTTCACAATGGGAGACTGTATATATATATATATATATATATATATATATATCGTGATGGAAAGCCAGCTGAGGAAGGCAGAGGATAGTAGAGGGAAGGAATCCTACAGGGGGGGGGGGGGGGATGTAAAACTCTCTGCAGACGTCGTTCCACCCACAGACAAAAGCACGCATAACGGCAGATAAAGAAAACCAGCGTATCCCTCTGACGGCAAACTATCAGTCAAGACTGGGGAGGAGTGGGATGGAAAACAGTGCATGAAGGACTGTGAGGGTGATGGTGGACAATTCTGGAGCTGTGGTGGAAGAGATCGCAGCATTACAGCCTTAGGGAAAGCATTCAGTGGTGTTGCCAGAGGAGGCCCGTCTGGGAGTCTGGGGAAATCAATGAAGACATGGAGTGATGGTCCTGATCAAACAGCCAAACAGGACCACTGTCTGCGTCTATCCCACAGCACAGTCCCCTTCTGCACCAACCACAGTGCAGTAACAGTAAATATTCTTTCTGAATAGATGCCATTTGGAATAAGGCAAACATTTTGTTTCGACAGGGTGAACTGGATGATTCTATAATACAGGGTAGATTATGACTCGGTGCGCAGGCACGCGCAATGTGTGTGTGTGTGTGTGTGTGTGTGTGTGTGTGTGTGCTTGCGTGCATGCCTGTGTGTATATTAAGGAATACCATGACTTCATTCGGTTTGATTAAATTGCAGTGGGACGTTATTGACAGAACAAGCAAACAAACTGGAAAAGATATACGAAAATATACAAATAATTATTATAACAGAAAAACGTAATTGATATAATATATTGGGGATATGCATATTCATAGACACAAATGCCTAGGATATCATTTGTATAGATAGATAGGTTGATAGATAGACAAATACATACATACATACATAATTATGTGGAGTGATGGCCTAGAGGTAACGCGTCCGCCTAAGAAGCGAGAGAATCTGAGCGCGCTGGTTCGAATCACGGCTCAGTCGCCAGTATTTTTTCCCCCTCCACTAGGCCTTGAGTGGTGCTCTGGACGCTAGTCATTCGGATGAGACGATGAAAAGAGGTCCCGTGTGCAGCATGCACTTAGCGCACGTAAAAGAACCCACGGCAAAAAAGGGTTGTTCCTGGCAAAATTATGTAGAAAAATCCACTTCGATAGAAAAAAACAAATAAAACTGCACACAGGAAATGTTTTTAATGGGTGGTGCTACTGGGGAGAGCTGGCCGAATTTCACACAGAGAAATCTGTTGTGATCAAAAGAAATACAAATACAAATACATAACGTTGTTTTGTAGTCGCACCCTTTAGATAGATAGATAGACACATACGAGTCATAGATACATGCATAACGTTGTATTCTAGTCACACCCTTTGGCCATTGTGTTTTTCAAACCAAGACATGTTTCATTGATTCATTTTGCCCATCGCTCCTGGTGGAGCATAGGCCATCGACGACCCCTCGCCATCGCATTCTGTTTTGGGCTGTTCTGGCCATTCCAGTCCAGTTGGTCCCTTGCTGCTTCAGCTCTGCCTCGGTATCTCGCCTCCAGCTGTTGCGAGGCCGGCCTCTCTTCCTCTTTCCCTGCGGCTTCCAGGTCAGGGCTTGGCGTGTGATGCTGGACGCTGGCTTCCTGAGGGTGTGTCCGATCCAGCCCCAATTCCTCCGCAGTATCTGCTTGGCTACTGGTTCCTGTCCCACTCGCTCCCACAGATCTTCGTTTCGGATCTTCTCCTGCCATCGGATCTTGTAGATGCGCCTCAGACAGGTGTTGAAGAATGTCTGAATCTTCTGCTGCATCGTCTGTGTTGTCCGCCATGTCTCGCATCCGTGGAGCAGAATTGACTTCACATTGGAGTTGAAGATGCGGAGTTTGGTTTTCATACTGATTGCTCCAGATGCCCAGATGTTCTTGAGCATGATGAAAGCTGTTCTTGCCTTGCCGATTCTGGCTGTGACGTCTCGGTCCGTGCCTCCCTGTCGGTCAACCACACTTCCCAAGTAGACGAAAGACTCCACCTCCCCGATGGGCTCTCCACCGACTGTGACTGGAGTGTTGGCAGTGGTGTTGATCTTCATCACCTCGGTCTTCTTCTTGTTGATCTTGAGCCCTGTCCTGGCTGACGTGGTCTCCAGGCGAGTGGTCTTGTCCTGCATCTGGCTGTGGTTGTGTGACAGGAGCGCCAGGTCGTCAGCGAAGTCGAGATCGTCCAGCTGTGTCCAGAGTGTCCACTGTATACCGTTGTTCCTGCCTGTTGTAGTGGTCTTCATGATCCAGTCGATGACCAGGAGGAAGAGGAACGGTGACAGCAGGCACCCTTGACGAACTCCGGTCTTCACCTCGAAACTTTCGGACAGCTGGCCTGCGTGGGCAATCCTGCAGCTCATGTCCTGGTAGGTGCACCGGATGAGGAAGATGATCTTCTCTGGGACTCCGTAGTGCCTCAGCAGCTTCCACAGCGTCTCTCTGTCCACACTGTCGAAGGCCTTCTCATAATCTATGAAGCTGATGTAGAGGTGGGAGTTCCACTCCAGCGACTGCTCCACGATGATGCGCAGGTTGGCGATCTGGTCGGCACAGGATTTGTTCCGCCGGAAGCCTGCCTGCTGGTCTCGGAGCTTGGGGTCGACGGCCTCTTTCATCCTTTCCAGTAGAACCCTGTTGAGAACCTTGCCTGGCGGAGCATGATCCCTCGGTAGTTGCTGCAGTCCCTGAGATCTCCTTTCTTCGGCAACTTGATGATGATTCCTTCTTTCCACTGGGCCGGTACCTCCTCCTTCTCCCAGATCTTGCTGAAGAAGCTGTATAGCATGTTGACAGCTATTTCCGTGTCTGTTTTGATGGCTTCTGCTGGTATCTCGTCCGGCCCTGCAGCCTTCCCATTTCTCAGAGTCATGATGGCCTTCTTGATCTCTACCTTTGAGGGTTTGTCGCAGCTGATGGGCAGTTCTGTCTCTGCGGGTGGAATGTCTGGTGGTGCATCAGGGGCGGGGCGGTTCAGCAGCTCCCTGAAGTGTTCTGCCCATCGTTTCAGCTGTTCCTCGGTTGTTGTCAATGGGTTCCCGTTCTTATCCTTCACTGGCTTGTCGGTCTGCTGGAACTTGCCTGTCAACTTCTTGGTCACCAGGTACAGGTCCTTCAGGTTCCCCTGTCCGGCTGCTGCCTCTGCTTGACTGGCCAGGTCGTCGATGTAGTCCCTATTGCCCTTCTTGATGCTCCTCTTTACATCTCTGTCCACTGCTGTGTACTCTTCCTGTGCCTTTGCCTTAGTTGCTCTTGGTCTGCTCGTGTTCAGCAAAGTTTTCTTCTCTTTCCTTGTTTCCAGCTTGTGGATGGTGTTGGCAGAGATCCATTCCTTGTGCTGAGTTTTCTTCTTGCCAAGGACCTCTTCACATGTGTCGTGCCAGAGCTTCTTGCTGTGTTCCCATTGTGTATCGATGTCCATCTCACCGTCTTCTATCAGCTCTTGTAGTGGCTGGAACCTGTTGGAAAGGCTGGTCTGGAATGCTGCTTATGTGTCTTTGCTTCTGAGCGGTCCAACATTGTACCTTGTCCGTGTGTTGTTGGCGTTGGTGAATCTCTTGAGGCGAAGTCTCACTGTCGTCGTAAGAAGGTGGTGGTCTGATGACACATCAGCTCCTCTCATCACTCGTATATCCTGCCATGATCTCCTGAACCTGCGGCTAATGCAGATGTGGTCGATCTGGTTCTCCGTGACCTGGTTCGGGGATCTCCATGTGGCCTTGTGGATGCGCTTGTGTGGGAAGATACTTCCTCCTATCACCAGCTGGTTCAGGGCGCACAGGTCTGCAAAGCGCTCACCATTCTCATTCATCTGTCCCAGTCCGTGTGTCCCCATGGTGTCCTCGTATCCGGTGTTGTCCCTTCCGATCTTGGCGTTGAAATCTCCCATCAGTAGGGTTATGTCTTTGGCTCCTCTTCTGTCTATAACTGTCTGTAGTTTTTGGTAGAAGTCATCTTTCTTCTCTTCTTCCGCATCATTGGTGGGAGCATAGCACTGGATGATGTTCAGCCTGATGTCATTCTTCTTGGTGGTAAACTTGGCTGTGATGATGCGGGAGTTGACAGGTTCCCAGCCGATGAGTGCCCCCTGTGCCTCCGGTTCCAGCATCAGGGCCCCACCTTCAGTGTTGGGGGCTCCATCCTCTGTGTGTCCTGAATACAGCAGTTGCTCTCCAGATGAAAGTCTCATCTGTCCTGACTGTAGCCACCTTGTCTCACTCAATCCTAGCACTCCGATCTTGTAGTTTTTCATCTCTCTCGCTACTTGGATGGTTTTTCCTGCTTCATACATCGTTCTGATGTTCCATGTGGCTACTCGCGTTGTTGTCCTGGGTGTCAGAAGGGGAGTCAGCCTTGCAGCTTCCTTTCGGCTTTCACTGCACCGCGTCATATGTCTCCGAGATGGAGACCATTCCTTGCCCAGGTGAATGTTTTGGTTCTTTGTCGTCGATGCTTCTGTAACTGGTCTTTTTTACAGGCAGGGTAGTTAACCCTACGCAAACCCCCTTTATCCTCCGGGCGAGGTGGTCCTGCCTTAGTCGCCTCTTACGACATGCATGGCAGGGCAGTGGGTCTATTCTATCAGTGCCCAACCCACAGGGCAAAGACATGTTTATATGAGACTATTTTCAAGAGGTACGTAAATGAACGATTCATCTGTAAATACATTGCGGCACATACTTATTTTCGTTTGCGTGTCTTTTTTAAACCGTTTTTTCGCTTGTTGTATGAATCTTTGGAAGTCATGGAGAATTTTCTTTCACTTACATTTATTCAGGAATGTTTCGCAAACAACATAATGAAGTATATAAAAAAAGAAGAAAAAATGTCTCATCTGGTCTTAAATCTTGTGATTTAAAAAATGAAGAATTCTTCATTCAGTTTCAAGCTATGAGATGTGTACATTTTTTTTAGGAAATTTCTCAAAAGTTAACCAGAATTGTTTGAAAACGGTACATCTCCAAAACACACATTCAACGTCCTTTATTTCTGTTTTACAAAAAACATACATGTCTTCTGCAATATTTTTATTTTTACTGCGTGTGTATTGCAATAATTATGTGAACGAACCGACTTTGGAACAATTTCAGTTTTACTTCATTTGTATGATTTTCAGTTTGATGAAAGGTTCTGTTCCAGCTTTAGTTCTGAATTGTTTTGATATTCAGTCGATCATATTATTTTGGAAGTATATCGTGATATGTTCTAGTTCGTCTGTGTATTGAACGTATTGTCTGCATTGCTTTCCTGGTATTTAACATTTTCGTTGTTTCATATATCAAAGTTATAATTCCTGGAAGTTCCCTATTGCTTGAACAGAGCCATATTGGGTAAATAATAATAATAACACTAATGAGGATAATAATACTGATAATTACGATGATAATATTAACGTTGATGATGATTATCATACTACTACTACTACAACAACTACTACTACGACTAATCATCACCATCATTGTTATTATTATTATTGTTATTATTGGCATTTACAAGTGTTCTACACAGAAGCCCAAAGCGCTAACAATAAACATCAATTTGGGGTAGGGGTTACAAAAATCAATATTACAGGGCACTATAATCAAGATACGAACAAGATGAATCAAAGTGTGTCAACAAAACACACACACACACACACACACACACACACACACACACACACACACACACACACACACACACACACACACACACATCTCCCGTATATTAGATAATTATTTCCGCTTCTGATATTTTCATTTCGGAAGATAGATTCTGAAATTAATTCTGTAGGATTGGTCGACACGTTTTCGCAGGAAATTTTTTGTACGCAAAAAATGCAGGAGATCAAAAGCGAATTTATGTGTGATTTAGGGGCAGACAATTTTTCAAAAGAATCTTTTTTCTTTCTTTTTTTCTAAATAATGTTTCGAAAGAGTCAGTTTGGAGCAGAACTAGAATGGCTCCATCTCATGTCAAAAACGTTTCCAAGGGAGTAACTTCGGGACCAGTGATCCTCTGACCCAAAATAAATCCACACAATTATTTCAGGCTGGGGCTTGATTAGTAATTGGAACGATGCCAGCCCGCATTAACTGGATACTGAGTACTTTGGGGGCCAGGTCTTGGGTGTGCTGAGGGCAACCCAAATTTAAATCCACCCTTTTTTCTCCTCAGTAATGTACTAATTTGTGCTTTGTGATCAATTTGATTTAAAATGTAGGTTTTCATTCGTCGAGTAATTTTAGTTTTGCGGAGTAATTTTCGGGGAAGGTTGGAGTGTTGCAAGGCTGACTCCTCACTGCAGACATTTCAGGCCACCACACAATGACTTGATGGGTTAGTTTGGACGGGGTAAGAGGGGGCTCATTTCGATGCATAACATCGGAACCTTAAATATTTGGTGACGAGAAGAAGGAACAATAGAGGAAAGTAAAATGAGGAGGATGAGGCGAAAAAAAAAAGAAAGATGAGAAAAAGGTGGAAAAAATAAAGAGTGAAAAAGCACAACAACAGAATAATAATGATAATGATAATAATAATCACCATCATCATTATCATCATCATCATCATCATCATCATCATAACACCTCCCATCCACACACTCACACAACACTTGAAAAAAGTAGTACATCCCTCATATAACAGCAGATTAGACTAAACTGTTACTCAAATGCAAGACAAAAATGATATGTTTTCAGCCAGGACTTGAA
>NC_134880.1:30761784-30796784 GCF_041734735.1 Babylonia areolata
ACCTCCTCCTCTTCATCGTCATCATTATCTTCTTCTTCATTCATATGTTCCTTTGTCATCTGAAATAATAGATTTATGAATGCATTCTGTCATCTTACGTTCGTAGCCTAAATTGTGACTTCTATCAGGAAGAAGATTTGGACTTTTTCCACCTTTCTTTCCCCAAATGTGGGGATTTGTGTTCTGTGAGTCAGAACTAGTGAGTTAACCACTTTATCTGGTGCTTAGATCTTGTGAGCTGTTTTTGACTCACTTGTGTAAACAAAGTGAGTCTATGTTTTAACCCGGTGTTCGGTTGTCTGTGTGTGTGTGTGTGTGTGTGTGTGTGTGTGTGTGTGTTAACACTTTAACATTGACATTTTCTCTGCAAATACTTTGTCAGTTGACACCAAATTTGGCATAAAAATAGGAAAAATTCAGTTCTTTCCAGTCATCTTGTTTAAAACAATATTGCACCTCTGGGATGGGCACAATTTTTTTTAAAGCCTAATTATATGCAAACTGCATTTACTGTTATATTTATATTTTTTTGTATTCTCTAAACTTGGCACTTTGACCTCTTATTCTGACACAATAACAAGAGGAGTCATTATTATCATTTTTTGTTCAAACAGGAACCTCTTTTGCTAAGCATGGAATTTTTATTTATTTTACAAACGTTTTGGTGCAGATAGTAAAAATGGGAAATTACTCTGTAATTAATGCTAGGGGACTTGATTTATCACAAGTGAGTCTTGAAGGCCTTGCTTCTCTTGTTCTATTTCGTCTGGTGCTCAGATCTTTTTTTTCAGGTTTCTTTTCTTTTTCCTTTTAAAAAAATCTATCAGTCGACTATTTGGACACTGATGCTTTTATCAATTTGATGCTTTTTCCTTAACTATCTGTCTGCTTGGATTTATATTTTACATGTGGCAAAGTGTATGCTGTGTGTGTTGTTTCGGATTGTCGGCCGACTGTGTTGTATCGCGTTATGTCTTGTTCCCTTTTCATCAGAAACAAAAGAAATGATGTCTATCAATGGGAAGCATATCGCTAGAGTATTGTGCCCCTTTTCCTGTGACTTCGTTTCGGCATCTTCTTCACGGCAGGCTGTACCCTGGCCATGGATTTTTCAATTCATAAAGAAGACTAGCATTCAGCACACTACTCAGGTATAGAGGAGGCACTGAGGAAAACAATCCCATCCAAGATCCTCCTTGGTTTCCTCCGTGGTCAGTTCAAGCACGAAGCCGCCACTCTGATGCTGTCATACTATTTATCTTTTTTTATCGCGTGAACAGAAGATCTGGATCTTTCAGCACCATCTTACAAATCATCTTTTGTTTCTTTCTTTTTTTCATCATCTTCTGAAGTGAACGATTGATGATATGCTGATGACCTTGCATTGTTCATGGAGATTGTATTTTGGAATCTTGAGAACAGGAGGTTTTGCAAGCCACATGACTGGTGTGGCCATTTCCCGTTCCGGTCTTTTGTGAGTCCCTTCATTTCCTTTGACACTGGCGTGCTGAAGACTGGATATTGCATCAAAGGGACGCCATGCGGAGGCTACACATTGTGTGTTCAAGTCAGGGGGTGGAAGCTAATGGGCATTTTTGCAGCTGGATCAAGGAATCAGGTATGATGCTTCAATTGGTTGTTTTATTGTCGCTCCTTTATCATGAGAGGAAAAGCCATGATTACCCGTCCTGTGCGCTTTGCATTGTATGTGGGAAAGTACGTTGACTCCCAGTGTGAAAGCTCCACAACAGACATGGTAAAGCATTGTTCTCCGTTCTCACTGGTTGTGTTTCTTGTTCAGTGAAACGGCTTTTTTGTTTGTTTGTTCTTTTGTTGTTGTTTTTTTCTCCTTCTCTCACTCCCTCTCTCTCTCTTTTTTTCTTTTTTTTAAAATTAAAAAACAAAAAATTTTTAGACAGTTTAACACTCTGTTGACAAAAGCTTCGTTTAGCTGTTACACCAAGGGGTGTAATCACTCTTAAATAATCAAATTATAAGAAAATAACCGGTAGAAACATGAACCAATGGAACAGCACAAAGTACATAATATCTGCATGTTATCGAAATCGTTTACAAGAGAAAAAAATCCCTTTAACAATATCTACTTATTATCATCAAGCTAGGCATCAAACAAAATCTAAGAGTAATTTACCAGATCACTATTTTCGTCTTCAGAATATCGGACTCAGCTCTTTCAAGTCTGGCCTTAAAACCCACCTCTTCCCAAAATAACCTCCCTCTCCTGCCTCTTCCTTGTCTTCAGTTTCTCCAGGATTAAAGTTATGCATGCGTGTGAATGACTGGTGTGAAAGAGCTTTGATTGTTCCTGCATAAGATTCAGTGCTATATAAATACTATTATTATCAGTATCATTCAGAAGAGAGAAAGAGAGCATAAAAACTATATACACGTGCACGGACATTTTTGTAGATCAGATATTATCTAAAGACACAACTGTTGGATATAGAGACTGCAGTTGGTGTAAGAGAGGGAGGGAGGGAGGAAGATAGACGGAGAGAACATTTATTTCCATTCCATTTCTAAAGGAAAAATATCAGTATGTGTAGGGACCGCCTCTACCCTAACCCTCCTCCTCCACTGCTATCCCCCACTCCCCCGCATCCCCCGCATCCCCCTCTTTGATTCTGTTCGTTCCTGAGTTTAACGTCTTTTCACTATCAGTCCAGAGCAGGGGGGGAATCAAGGGAGGGAAATTTGATTCTGTTTATCTCGATTTGTTTACTCGTTTGTTGATGTTGATGTTGTTTTTTTTTTTAGACTTTGTCTTCTGAAGTATGTGCGAGTCTGTGCGTGTGTGCATAAACGCATTCACACGAACGTTCCCACCCATGTACGCACCCACACACGCGTACACACACACACATACACACACACACAGAGCCGGTGAGAAATGAAGGAGGGAAGGAAGGACGCAGATGAAAGAGTGATGGACGACCGTCTCTCACCTAACCTGCACGCATGCAAACACACACATGACACACACACATCACACACACACACACACACACACACACACACACACACACACACACTTTGATGCAGCACATATTGTTGCCGGCATATTCACATTGTCACGGGTGCAGTTGGGTTTTTTTAAGTGACACTCCCGGCAACTATTGTCGCCGACGACAATATGCCCAGCGACAACATATGCCGCAACACACTTATCCTCTGTCCCTGCGGAGACTGTAGCTTGTGTTTTTCTGCTTGGCTGCAAGTGATCCGCATTTCATACAAGTGTCCAGCGCTTTCACACTGTACATGTTGCAATAATCTCTGCAGATGCCACAGTGATATGTTTGCACGCGCGTTTTTCAAAGTGTGTGTGTGTGTGTGTGTGCGCGTGTGTGTGTGTGTTCAATCCAGTGGGATTGGAACCAGAATTTCGATTTTCCACATACTGAAGTGTGATGTGCCATGGTTTCACAAAGAGAGGGATATCTCTAACACGAGAAGATAAAATACAATAAATTACATTCTACACAATGCGATACGGTACGAAACACCATGCAATGCCGCCATCCCACCTCACGTCATGCGCATGGCAAGCAAGATAAGACAACACAGTACAGTTATACCATTGTTTGACCTGTTATTCACAAATCTGACGGCAACATATCTGTGAATTTTTCCCCTGTACGATGCAAACATTGCTGACTTACGCACATCTTGACCATTACAATCAAATGGGTAATCACGACGAAAAAGTGTCTAGCCATTTCCACTGAGTAATTAAATAATGCTGTGACGGACAGCCTGAAGAGAGGAGAACACACACACACACACACACACACACACACACACACACACACACACACACACACACACACACACACACACACACTTGCTTACTCACTCAGATCAGTAAGAACAAGAGAAGGGAAAAAGAAAGAGAGGTACAGGTCAAAGATAGAGACACAGACACAAAAACAGACGTACAGAGGGACAGAGAAACACGTAGAGAGACAGTCAGAAAGATACGTACGCACATATGCTAATGAACCATGTCAGTGTGTTCGTCTGTATGGTGGAGACCGCTTCCTGTGGTGTCCCTAACCCCAAAGAAAAGGCTGTGTGGTTTCATGGCGCGGACAGAATTCACTGCACCACACAACACGTGATACAGTGAGAACAGTGCAGCGGGACAGGCGTGAGTGTCTTGCCTTCAAACACAACTTTTCTTTGCTGTGCGGAATTACACAGTCCACCTGACGTCACAGCTGGGCATTCCTGCCCGATCTTGTTCTTGCAAAATCTTGTTGGTCTGTTGCCTCACAAGATATCCACTTCAGCATGTATTTCTCTAACAAGTTCATGTTGCTATCGCCTGCTGTGTCCGTAATCGTGTGGCTGTTAGCACAAGAGAACTTTAGCTACAACACTCTTACCTCACACAGTGCATTCTTTACTGAGGCCCTTGCGACTCAACAGTTTTTCTGAACTGAATATTTACCTTGGGCAACACCCGTGTCTAAGAATGTTGCAGTCAGTCGAGTCACAAGACATCATGTTCAAGGCAAAGCATGGTTGGAAAACCACGAATCAGCGTGGGAGAGACAGAGCACTGGAAGACCTTTTGTTGAATAAAAGATATTCACATGGAAATGTTTGCTGTTGTTGTTGTTGTTTTGGGGTTTTTTGTTGTTGTTGTTGTTGTTGTTTTTTGTTTGTTTGTTTTTGTTTGTTTTTTTGTTTTTTGTTGTTGTTTTTTGTTTCTGTAAGTCTCAGATTTCATGTTGCACAGCATATCGTAGCTTTTCAAGTGATCGCTCAAAGGTTCGTCTCCATGATGCCACACCGACAACACGATGTAACTTCAGGGCTCCTTGCCTTGAACATATGACATTGCCCCCAGAAGGTATGGCACTGACAGATTTGTGTTACTTCTCATCAGCAGCATGCCCTGGCCACTTGATATTGCTTTACACAACAATTAACTATTGTCCATACACTGATATGACACAGGCGACATAAAAAAAACCAGAAAAAACACAATGCATAACACCAAAATGGTGTGCACGAATGTAGATAGTATAGGGTAATTTGCGTTAAACAGCATTACATTGGGGCATATGTGTTTGCCCTAAACGGTGTCTGTTTACACATGTCAGGGAAGACATTACTGACATCAGTTTAAACATCTTGACCCGGGTGCAGAGAGCCGCTAAACACAAACATCAACTTTTACAACTCGTTGCTGTTTTCAAGCTGAGGAGGAAGGTAGCAGAATGATCAAGATGCTTATCTGCCAGTACAGTGCCCGTTAAGACCTGGGTTCGAACACCGGTCTCGCCCCTTCTCCCTTGTTTCACCGAAAATCAGAGAGTCTAGCCATTCGGATTAGACGATAAACCGAGGCCCAGTGTTCAGCACGCACTTGGCGAACTGGAAAAGAACACTTGGCAATATAACTGTTGGCATTTTGGCCAAATTCTGCAGAAGAAACCAACTTTGACAGTACCATACACGCATGCACTTAAAACCTGACTGGCAAGTTGGGTTACGCTGCTGGTCAGGCATCTGCCTAGCAGATGTGGCGTAACGTGTATGGATATTTCCGAACGCAGTGACGGCTCCGTGAGAAACTGAAATTGAAACTTTCAAGCTGAAAATACAACAGGAAAATCAGAAACGAGGTACAGCTCCTGGTGGCTAGAATGTCTTAATTATCTTACCTTTCTTTATTTGCTGAGGCAACGTTTGGATTTTTTTGTCTGTCCGATTTTCGGTTTGGTTGTTTGTTTGCCCGTTCGAATATTTATTTATTTATTTATTTATTTATCTGTTTATTTATCTGTTTATTAATTAATTAATTTATTTATCTCTATATTTATTTATTTATTTTTGTGCTCAATAGCCATTCATTCAGATATCCATTTATGAGTCTATTTCCGTCTGCCAGGGAAAACACGTCTTGGCGCAGGACTGGAGGCAAGCAGTTGGAGGGGAGACACATCAAGTCCACTTCTTTGCCGGGCTGCTGACTAGTTGCCGGAGAAATACGATTATTTCCTTGTCGGCTAACACAGCTCACAGAGTTGTATCGATCCCGGAGAAAACATTCCCCCCGCTCCTGCACATGACATGCTTCAAGTACTCTAGCTCTGTGAAACGGACTGACGGGGTGTGTGTGAAGCGGGATATTGGTTGTCTGGAAGGAGGAGGAGGATGTGTGTGTGTGTGTGTGTGTGTGTGTGTGTGTGTGTGCGCGCGCGCGCGCGCGCGTTGTGTGTGTGCGTTTGAATCTTTGTTCTCTCTCTCTCTCTCTCTCTCTCTCTCTCTCTCTCTCTCTCTCTCTCTCACCAGCGCTAATCTATTATCCTTGGAAATGAAGAATTTTGTCTTGTTTCCATGGTCATACGGACGTACGTGTCTATTTGCAGTGTGCATGGCTGTGCATTTAAAAGCCTTTGACGGTATCAAACTGTCTCAAAAGGTAAGATATGCACTTTGTATTTCAATGCAACGTCAATAATCGTGTTTCAGATTTAAAAAAAGTTTGGGGTTTAAAAGACAATGCCGGATTCGGGGAGGTAGGGAGGGGGTCGGGGGGGGGGGGGGGGGGGGGGGGGAGGAGGGAGGAAATATAAAAGATAAGCTACAGAACACACTGAAGGACTATTTGGTGACTCTAAAATGTAAAGTGTTGCAAAACCGCTTTCCAAAGGCTCCACAGACGACATGAAAAGAAGACTCCCAATGGGTTGGATTCACATGAGATCAACCCAATTTCATTTTCTCTGCAAAGTTTTGTTGGATTTTTCTTTTGTCATTATTCTTCAAAACTGGCTAATACTTTTTAGATCCACTTGTTTGAGTGTTTATAAGTTTCTTTTTTCGTTAATTATATTTTTATTTATCAACGTTTCCGTTATATTTAATGAAGAAAATATGCAGACGAAGCAAATTAGGTATCCGCCGATTTATTTCTTTGATATTTTTTGCTATGTTGTAGACACAAAGCAATTGACTGACTGACACGGAATGTACGATGACACACAGATTATCGGTGTAACGTCCCAAATCGTACCCCCCACCGCCCCCCTCGCGTAGGTCCCCCGGGGGTCTTGTCAGTGTCCCAAATCGTCCCCCGGGGGACTTGTCAGTGTCCTAAATCGTCCCCCGGGGGTCTTGTCAGTGTCCCAAATCGTCCCCCGGGGGTCTTGTCAGTGTCCCAAATCGTCCCCCGGGGGTCTTGTCAGTGTCCCAAATCGTCCCCCGGGGGTCTTGTCAGTGTCCCAAATCGTCCCCCGGGGGTCTTGTCAGTGTCCTAACTCGTCCCCCGGGGTCACTTTAGTGCCCTGAAACGTCCTCCGGGGGACGATTTGGTTCAAAAGACTAAAATAAAAAAAAAAGCTTCTCGGCCTTCTTTGAAACAAAAAAAAATGCATTTCCCTTGTAAAGAAAACTGCCGAGTTTGAAAACACACACACACACAAACACACACACACACACACACACACACACACACACACACACACACACACACACACACACACACACACACACACAAACACACACACACGCACACAAACACACACACACACACACACACACGCACACAAACACAAACACACACACACACACACAAACACACACACACACACACACAAACACACACACACACACACGCGCGCGCGCGCGCGCGCGCGCGCACAAAGCCGAAAGTTCGGGCGGGACGGGGAAGGGGACGTTTTGGGACGGATGCTTTGTTGAAGTCACGGGGGACCGAAACAGCATGGTGGGGGGACGTCCCAGAAAGTCCGCCGGGAGACGTTTCAGAATCCTTAAAAGCCCCCCGGGGGGACGGTTTAGGACACCGACATGTGCCCTGGGGGACCTGCGAAAGGGTGGGACGATTTGGGCCGTTACACCGGATCAGTCACACATTTTCAGTTCACATCCAACGTGACTTCGCGTTCCCGTATCTGGCCATTCCCTTGGCCACCTCTCACTGTCCCCTGACCTTTCATGCTGACACACAGCTCTCTCTGTGTCTGTTCAGTCAAACAGTAGGAATTGTCGCCACGAGTACACCTGCTCAAAACCGCTCCACAGACATGACGCAGATGTTTTTTTATATATTTTTTTTAGATGTTCTGTTATACATAATTCGTTTATGTATGTCAGTCTGCCTGTCTGTTGGTTTCTCTAGCCGTTTCTATGTTTTCAGAATTTGTCGCGCGCGCGCCCGCGCGCGCGCGCGCGAGCACACACACACACACACACACACACACACACACACACACCAGACAACAATGTCAGCCTCATTTATTACCGGATAATTCGAAAGCACCTTGCGTGCACTCATGTACGTACACTCGCTTATCAAGACACTGATGAAAAAGAGACTGTCTCTTAAGAAAAGCGTGAATATTCCGCATTGGAAGATTTCTACCTGTATTTGTATTTACTTGGATAGAATATTTACTTGGATATAATAAGCACACACACACACACACACACACACACACACACACACAAAGAGACGCACGCATGCATACGCACACACACACACGCACCACGTCCTGGGGAATTGTGTTCTGCTTACACAGCAAAATCCTCTCCCTGGCGACAAAGCATGTTTGTCTTCCTCCACCAGGAACGGCCATTTTTTCCGACCACTGATATTTCTGCCTGACCAGTTCTAAGATTCTTTATCCACAAATACACATGATCAATAGATACACATAATTTATTCTGTCTCCACGGCCATTGAAGAACACACACACACACGGCACACACACAAACGCACGCTCGCCCTCACGCACGCACGCACGCACACACACACACACACACACACACACACACACACACACACACACACACATACAATTACGTACTCATAAACACACGAGATTTAAGCTTTTTTAACGTGTGTGTGTGTGTGTGTGTGTGTGTGTGTGTGTGTGTGTGTGTGTGTGTATGCGCGCGCGCGCTAGAGACTGAGTTGATATTCAAAGTCAAACAAGTGAACACGAAGCAGAATCATAGAAGTTACTTTTATATATTTTCTACTTCGTATGATCGTAGCCTACGTGAGTCAAACAGGCCTTTGACGCTCCACATACAGGCTGAGAGAGGAAAAGACAGACATAGACAGAGACAGAGACAGAGAGAGAGAGTGAGAGAGAGAGAGAGAGTTTGTGTGTGTGTGTGTGTGTGTGCTCTTGAGTGCTGACTGATTTAAAGACAGCTCGCAGTTCGCTCAACACAGTTGGGCAGCCTGTTATGTAGGATGCCCCAGTGCTTGTATAACGCTTTATAAAGACTGGTATGTGACTCGGAATAGTGCTGTGTATGTATCAATATCAATCAGTCAATCAATCAATCAATCAATATCTACACCCGCCTCAAATCCCAACTTCTCCACATTCAACAATAGAAACAACAACAACAACAACAACAACAACACACACACACACACACACACACACACACACACACACACACACACACACACAGAGACAGAGAGAGAGAGAGAAAGTTAACGAGGGCTTGTTGGCTAAAGGCACAAGTATCAAACAAGACGAGTGAAATAGACGGTGTATGCGGTAGGAGGGAGGGAGTAAGGGGGGTGGGGGGGGGGGGGTTAACTGTTATCTTTAACAGCTTAGCAAAGGTGGAATTGAAGCTTTATAAGGCTGAACTCCATTTTCAATAAAGCAAAGGATGAGTGGGTAAACAACCAACTAAACGGAGAAGACTTTTCATCCCCTCATGCCAAACAGGTAAGGTTCTAATTAAATCTCTCTCTCTCTCTCTCTCTCTCTCTCTCTCTCTTTCTGCCGCCCCTCCCCCTCCACCCCCTTCTCTCTCTCTCTCTCTCTCTTCATCGCTCTCTCTCTTCACCTGTTCCCAATCAGCCCTGCCCTGCCTCGTCCTCTCCACAGCAGCTGTGGACTGGCACTTTACATCGTTTAGAGGCTTACACTCCACAGGAAGCGATATATCAATGTATAACTGGCGCACAACGCAAAGCACGTGTATTATCCCTTATTACTGGCACAACAAACACCGTGCGGATTGCACGTGAAACCATGTTTAACGTCCCGTGCCTTTTAGGACTTGAGGTTTCAAGTACTCCGACATTAAATGAAGGGTTTTTTTTTGTTTTTGTTTTTTTTTTGTTTTTTTTTTTTTTTTTTTGCTGTGTGTCAGTGTGTTTGTGTGTGTGTGTTCACGCGCTCAAGCGCGCACCTCCCACCCTCGCATGTCATAGACGTGTTGAGATACTTTGATATTTACCAGGTGGCTTTTCTTCATGCTGATTACAAACGCTTTTTTTTTCAATCAATGTAGTTTGGGCAGAACATTTACAAAACCGCTCTGCTACATTACCAGATTGTTATACATTAAATAGGTTTCTTCAGTTAAGACTTGTTCCCAATACGCTTTCCCCCACTGGATACCAGTGAAATTTTCATATGGATTTTCATTACAAAATAACATCGATTCAAAACAGGTTATCATTTATCGAATACCTTTTTTCTCCGGGTAAAGTTGGTTCGTTAGTAACTCCGCCAATTATCATCTTTTCTTCTCCTCTTGAAATCAGCGAAGAGTCACTGAAGCGCCGTACAAAACAACGATTGACCAATTTCCCGCAGGCTGACAGCGGTGTGTCGTCAAAGCCCGTGGATCTTCACAGGGTTTTCCTGTCTGTTCTGCGTTGTCAGTCCACCGTTTTTTAGTTCTTTGTGTGTGTGTGTGTGTGTGTGTGTGTGTGTGCGTATTGTTTGGCTTGGTTTTTTGTTTGTTCATTTTTCTTCCCCTCTGCCTCCTTTCCTCAACAGTTCCATAGAAAATTGTTTTTGCAACATATCGCTGGCTACAGATAACTTCTCTAGCTATGGCAGATGGTTTGCTTTCCGCTTTCCGCATTGTTCCTATGACGCAGGCCCCAAGCAGTGAGGCCCAGGGTGACCACTGCGGTGTTTCCTGAGTTCGATCCCCAATTTCAGCGCACCTGGAAGGTTACGGGTGGAGATATCTTGGATCTCCCTGGCCAACATATGTGCAGACCTGTCAGTGTCTTGAATTCCCCTCGTATGAATATGCAAGCAGAAATTCAGTTCGGCAAGTTGAAGATCGATCTTGTAAGCCATGTCAGCGTTCAGTGGGTTATGGAAACAAGACTAGACCCAGCATGCACATCCGCCAATACGAAGTATTGCTGCCTACATGTCATGCATGTTAAAGCCAACGTGTACATACGTGTGAATGTGGGAGTTGCATCCCACGAACACATAAGAAGAAGAGCACTGTGGTGATAGAGGAGATTATCTGACGCTGTCTGTCCCCCTGTGGTGTCTGCATCCCACTGCCTGCACTGCCACTCTCTCCAGCTGTGTCGAGGAAACAATCAGTAAACAATTACCACATCGTTGCGGCCTACCCCATTTCTTTCGCCTTCTCTTGGTAAAGTGGTGTGCTCGTGTATCCAGTGGTATGAAGGGGTAAAAACTAGTCAAATAACCGTTATTTCATCAGCATGACTGCTTTTCCATAGAATATAACTTTGTTTATTATTATCATTATTATTATTAACATCATTATTATTATTACTATGATCATCATCACCTTCATTTCAGCAATCCTTCTTTGTGTGTTCGAGAGTGTGTGCGTGTGTGTGTGTGTGTGTGTGTGTGTGTGTGTGTGTGTGTGTGTGTGTGTGTGTTTCCGCAACGTTGTACAAAGGAAGTGACAATAAACTTCATATCATTTATTTTACTTCTTTTTTTTTTTTTTTTTTTTGATGAGACTGATCAGTGCCGAGTAATGATTTCATGCCGGGTATTCGAACCGGTACGCTGCAATATATCGTCCCAAATCTGCTCAGCACGAAAGTTTAAACCCTGTTTTTTAGTCTTCTTTTCCTCCACGACTGTCGGACCCTCTCTCTGGAGCGACCTTCCTGTCACTGACCCTTGCTGTCACATACACAACCACACGACACGCTGTGTTCCATCTGTGACTCAGCAGCCCACAGGACGCTCGGTCGGGCCGCCATAGGAGGTCCATACAGTTTCTGTATCAGCATGACACCACTCAGTCTCAAAAGCAAAACATTACAAACGTCCACTCACGAGGATGAAAACGGTAGCGGTCATAACGCACTCATATTTGCGTAAACACCAGGCGACAATGCCCACAGTTACATTACATTAATTTAAGGCTTCGGATTGGTTTTTGGACCCAGGATCTCCCAGCCATCAGGTTATGAATCTAACTACTGCACCACGAGGAGCAATGCAATCCAAAGTTTACTGTTGTGACACGCCATAATCTTACAGCCTGAACACCGGGAGATAAAATGCACGATATCGTCTGGGTAATTAATTGCCTCCCAAGCATCGCGGCTTAAAAAAAACTGAAAAGAGATAAACGAACATGATTATAACATGGAAATTCGTTTCTATCCTCAAATGAAATCATGTCTCTTACTATACTGGATATTTATTGTGACTGGGGTTTAAGAACTATGTTTTCTGAGCGAGGAACTGAACACGGAGAGCTTACGTCTGTTGTAGTTTAGTGGTGTTAGTATCACATCATGCTCGTCAGCAGGAAACCACACGGGCTGAGTCATTACGGCTACGAACATTCAAAAGGTTTGTGACATTTTTCATTTGACAGGTTAAAATCATTCAAACGAAACGTAGACTTTTTGGATTGAGAATTGTTGTTGCTGTTGTAATCATTATGCCCACAAAAGGATAGAAATCAAACTAAAACATGAATGAAAATTCCACAGATACAATGGTATGTCTGACCAAAAACAAAATTAATGTCAGCTTACAAATGACTGTCACTGTTACTGGTCCCGAAACCTGGTGTGGTGGAAGGGGCTGCACTGCTGAACGCTCCACCAACGTTCTCCATTTCTGACGGTCATGGGCCGGAGTTTCCTTTCTGTCCATTCACTGATGTTATCTGCCTCTCCTTTCCCCCTGCACTGTTCACTGAAGAAAGGTCTTGGAGAACCTGTCGAATCTTGTCACATGGCCATACCATCTTCCTCTTGTTCTTTTTTTTTTTTTTTTTTTTTTTTTTTTTTTTTTTTACTGTGGTCAGTAGGTCTTCATACTAACCAAGTGCTACAAACTACAAACTGTTGCTTACACACACACACACACACACACACACACACACACACACATATATATATATATATATGTGTGTGTGTGTGTGTGTGTGTGTGTGTGTGTGTGTGTGTAAGCAACAGTTTGAATAACTTAAATTAACTGTATAGTTTTTGCCGGAAGAATCTTCATCTTCATGTCTTCCGTTCCAGACGTCTGTCAGACAGATTATCTGCAACATTGGTGTGAACAGGAAGCAAAACATTAAGGACCCCATGAAACAAACTTTGAACCATAAATTATACGTACGAATCACCGGGGCGAAGTGGTTAGCGTCCCGCACTGACGATTGGAAGGATTCTGGTTCGAATCCTAACAGTGAATTGTTGTAACTGTTTTCAGGCTCGTGGCCGCTTCCTACTGATAGCTGAGGGTGGAATTATCTTAAATGGGAAAACCACTGACGCCGGGCTATCCCATGAAAGGAAGCGCAGAACACATCCCTACGAAGCCCCAAACCTAGCTGGACCTACATAGCAGTGCCGTCTTCTTCCTCATTCACCTTCAATATGAAGAGAAGTCACAGGTGATGTGGCCTTTCCAGCGCCGATCTCATGGTGACCTCAGTTTCGATCCCTCCCTACTTCCATTGGTAGGGATCAGTTTCTGTCACAGTCTTCAGTGTCAGCGATTGTTCTCGCGAGTAGAGGACTTAGTCGGCGGTAACCTGCATGTGTTGAATCAAAACAGGCACTGGTGCGTGGTCTCTAGACAACCTCACGTCGTCAGTTTACTGTAGACTGCCTGTACTGAGACCTCGCCAGACAACGCCGTATGGGCGACTCGGATGCCACTGGAACGGTGCAGATGATAGGGCAGAAGAAAGCCATACTCAGCAACGAACATTCTGCTTCATGCATGTTCCATGTTCATATAGATGGACAGTTAGTTTAGAGTCTTAGGACAACAAATGTGGGGCATATGTGGTAATCATGCTGCAAATATGTTGGTTCATGCTGCTACTGACCCGCTCCCTTCAAACCCTCCTCTTCCCCTTTCCTTCATCGATTCTGCATGTGTTGTGCACACTATGGAATGGGTGAGAAAGGTCACTGAAAGGCATGCCCACACTATGGTGCTGTTAGGGCATCCTGTTGTCCGTGAAGTGGGACATGAGGAGTGACGTGGTGTGCACGTGCACGGCTCTCCATCACTTCTATGTCTCACGTCCAAGTGGAACACGGAGGTTGTAACTTGTGATTTAAATCACGAGCCATGTCAGTGGTATTTTACGTCGTGATGTCTTGTTCCATATCGTGTTGTGGTCTTTTATGTCGCGTTGTGTTCTGTCATAATGATAGGCCTATTTTGCATACACATGAGTAAGCTGAATAGCCACTTGTGAAAAGTGAGTATGTTTCCAAAGTCGTGCATCCACCAGTTTCAACACACGCAGGACAGCACCCACTAAACTTCAATATAAAATCTTGATAATAACCAGTTGGCTCAAGAATCCCGCTATCATATCTAGGCTTCTCATCAGAGTTGGATCCACGCTTTCCCAATCATCACGTCATGGATCTAACCGCTGCACCGAGAGGAGCGGAGCAATCTAAAATTTATTGTTATTATTATGATATGCCATGATCATACATCATAAACACGACTTTGTGGGGGAGATGATTTGTATTATCGTCCGGGTAATTGCCTCACTCACTGCCCATTCCACCCCAGTAAATGAACTGAAAGGCAGATAAACCAACACATACACGGAAACTCTCTCCATCCTCCGTCCACATAATATTGTTATTTTTTGGCTTTGGAGATTCATCAAAATGGTTGCGGCGTAATTCCATTTTATGTGCGTTTGAACAGGAAAAGAGTGCGTCTGTCACACTTTTGTCACCATAGTTCTCAGGACCTGACTCAGAGCGAAATCTGATCCTGAGTCACATTCATATGTTAGGATGGTTCAAAATTTGATTTGAAAAGTTAAGAATATTCAAATATGATACAGAGAATTTTAACTTAACAGATCATCATCATCATCATCATCATCATCATCATTATTATTAAGAAAAAGGAGGGTGCGGTAGTCAGAGTCTTTGAATGGCATGTGTGGTGGCCATGCTCTCTGGAAACGTGTTAATTAAATGCTAGAAATGCGGTAAGTGTACGCTGGAAATATGGTAATTACATGCTGCCACTGGTGTACTCCAGCCGATCCCCTCCCCTCAGTGGATGGGGGTGTGCAGGCAATAAACACACATCTGAGCTGCTGGAAAATGCAACTGACATACTTTTTGAATGCCAATAGGCATGCTGCTAACGATGGTGTTGTTGCTACTGCTGTTAATGATGATGGTGGCGATGATAATGGTGATGATGATAGTGATGATGGTGATGATGATGATGATGATGATGATGTGATGATGATGGTGATGATGATAGTGATGATGGTGATGATGATGATGGTGATAATGATGATGATGATGATGATGATGATGGTGATGATGATGGCGATAATGATGGTAATGATGGTGATGATGATGATGGTGATAATGATGATGATGATGGTGATGATAGTGATGATGATGATGATGATGATGATTGTCAACGTCGTTGCAGCTGGTGTTTCTGTTACTGCTCATTATGATGGATGATCGATAACTGATCAAATGTTTTCTTTATTGGTCATTGTTTTACAATTGATTTCATTCTTCTCTGCTCGAGTTTTGTTTTCTTTCGTTGTTTCTCTGTTTCTTTCTTTCTTCAATTAATAAATCATTCTTTCAAAATCCTCACACACACTTACACACGCAGGTGTGATTTCTTTTTCTTTCTTCGCTAAAACGGCGTTTGTTTTGTTCGCAAGAAAGGTATGAGCATATTACAGAAGACACGTGAGCAAGACAAACAAAAAAAAAAAACACAAAAAAACAAAAACAAAAAAAAACAAAAAAAACAACCCCACTCCCAATTTATTATGTTGAAAACCCGGAACACTGTGACGAGTACTACCATACCGATGGAACATTCAGTGTGTGTCATTTCTCTACCTGAGCATCCGATACACTTCCAGATGCATAGTGTATGGTTCAACCCAGTCCGTTAATACAGCAAAAAATATGAATAGACTGAATCCAGCTTCGATGTTGGAATGATGAAATACTACACTACAGAGCGACAGCATACATTACTGGATCTCTCGAAACGAATGAACCGCCCATTTTGTTATTTGATACATACATCAATTTAAACCTCCACTTGTTCCTGTCGGAATGAATATGCAGTAATTCTACCAACAGGTGGAGTCGGGTTGGGGAAAAAGAGATCAGGTTTTACAAAGACTAGAGAAACAAGTGAGGCCCAGCGAGCTTTTTTTGTTCTCTTTGATTTCCTTCCAATAAATCTCTGAAAGACTAAACAACAGATAAAGAATGGAAAAAGAGCTATAGCAACTACGGCCTGGAAACATTAATGCAAACCAACATGAAATCAAGATTTTGTACAACCATTTACTGACTCACAGATTAACACACAAATATCATCTTGATGTCAGCATATGACCTGTGTTTCCCCATTTTAATAGAAGAACATAATAAAAATATGGAAGTAAACAATTTCATAAGCTGGGTACTCTAACGCAAACTTCCCCTAACAGCATATCATTCATGAGACATACAACAGGGAATGTGCTATGATGTGCAGAACCTTCAGTTCAACTCCGATAGCACTGGCTCTCCGACCTTTGGGTTACGCACGTGCTATCAACAATGACAACCCACTCAAAGAAAGAACTTATTAAGTGATGATAAATTCACTCTAAAAGTAGAGTAAACAAACATCAACCAGTTTAACCCTATGCCGACCAAGTCTGAACAACAACAACTTCCAATTATGTAGATCTCCTTCATTCAAAATTATTGGTTCACCTTATTCCCATGTGCTCAAATGATAATGCTCATTACCTTGCTCTTGCAAATCAACTAGACTACTTCCCAAATAATACATAACAAAATAGTATTCCGAGAAGAATGGGACTGACAGAAAGTGAAAAATGCAACTTTTGCAATATTGAAAAAGATACTATACATCATTATCTGTGGGAATGCAACTATATACAGTCTTACTGGTTAGAACTGTAAACATTATGGAAAGATAAGTGCCAAGTGTGTGAGAGATTATCCTTTAATACTGAACTTGTTTTGTTTGGAACTGACGACAAAACGAAAACAGACGAAGTACTCAGCCTGATTATATTATGGGCTATTTTTTTATATACAAAAGCAGAATCAATAAAAACAGACCAACAATATCAGCATTCGTGAAGGAAGTACAGTACAACTACCGCACTGAAAAATATGTGTCCAGAATGGAAATGCGCTATAACAAATTTGAACAGAAGTGGTTCCCGTACATGGGAATAATAAACGATTTAAATGATTAGTCTAGTATGGTACATCGGAATATATAAGAATGGTTAAAGAAACTAGTTTTTTTTGCTGCCAGTATCATTGCTGTCTTATTTCTACTTTATTGTATTTTATTTTTGTATACAACACTGCCAACCACACGTACAGACATACCGGCGGCAGGCGAATTTCTTCAACACAATGTGCTAAATCTAAATTGCCATTTATGTATCCGTGTTGAATTGAAATATCAAATGCTTTGGTGCCATTATGCCAACATTCAAGTGTTTGTGTGTAGCCCATTTCGTTTGCCAGTGTGTGTGTGTGTGTGAATGTGCGCGCGAGAGTGTGCGAGAGCGAGCGTTTTGTGCATATGTGAGTGTTGGGCAGGAGGGGGTATGGGGGGGAGGGGTGTATGCGTGTTTGTGTCTGGCTGTTTGCTACTTTGTGTATGTGAGAGAGAAAGAGAATAACATAATGATCGGACAGATGGCTAGCTTATAATATACACAATATTATGTAACAGGTTTTGATGTTTTGATAATACTGTTGTTGTTTTTTTTTTCATGATTATGTTTGTACATTCTAAGAACCTGCATTAAGCTGGGTTATTCTCGGTGTTCCTTCGATGTCTGAGAAGGAGATTATGTTGCTAGTTTTGTGGTATATTGACCGAGGGATTATACGTTAAAGAGTATGTGTGTGGGGGCCTCACTGTGTGTGTGTGTTTGTTGGGATTGGGGAGATGCAAAAACAAACAAACAAAAAAAAAACCTTGCAGTTGGATGAATGATATAACTTCAGTGAAGCGAGGGTCAGTGTTTATGTGTTTTCCTTGAAGCAGATTCTACGGTGTAATGCTTCATTGTTTTTGTTGGAATCAAACAATTTATTTTGTTATATTGTTTACCCAAATGTGAAATGTGATTTCATGTTTCTTGACAAATATAACCTTCTCTGCAAGGGAGAAAAAATAAAATAAAATAAACTTGAACCCGAGCATGCATACATGTGAGCAAGGAGTACATGAGTGCATATGCATGTGTATGGAAGGGGTTATAGGGAGAGAGAAAGACAGACAGGAAATAACTGCGTGTTGTAAAAACTCAGCCAAAGCTATCTTATAATCCATAAACAGAATGACCCAGACTAGTTCTTGAGGTTCTCCATATACGGTAAACTAACACGAAACCCAGATAGTTCTTTCAGCCCAGTTTAATTTATAGCCCCTGACAATATAAGGTCTGGTTCCCTACTGCTGCCAAAGATGCTATCAGTGACGTCCACAACCAATGCCTGATCGGGATTCCCACGGCACCAAGCGTGGTACACACACTTCACCTTTCCCACATGTGCTCCCTACTATTTGGTGCCCGCAACAGTACTAATGTTATTGTCAGTATGGACGTGCAGAACGACAAAAACAGAATAAAAAACACTTCGTACACCATGTATGGGTATACACGAATAAATAAGTATAATACATAAATAAATAATACAGACACGTGAAAAATTTTCTTTTTCAGTGCTTTCAGATGATAAATTGGTTGAGTGATTCATGCATTGATTTATCAAGTCATTCATTCACCCATCCATCCATCCATTCATTCATTGATTTAGTTCATTTATCTATCTAGTTATCTATTTATTTATTTGTTTGTTTGTTTACTTGCTTGCTTCGGTTATACAAAGAAAACCAACATCCGTTTGCCACTCTTAACGGATATGTATGTGCAGTATATGTTTCCATTCGGGAACGTACATTTCTGTTTATCGCGCGGAATCGATCAACACACATGACCCCAAAGCACTGGCTGTCCTCCCACGTGGTCGCTCAACGCCGGTCCGTCACCAAAGCTGGGGGACTGGCTGACTGCTGACATTCGTTGCCACCGTATCCGTGTCCCAAGTGGTGTCGCACCTTTGTCTGCGCGAGTGGCCGCTGTCTCCTTCCCTCTCCCACCCTCCTCTCTCCTGACATTTATCATCACTGGTCAGCTCCGGCAAACCTCCAGGGACAGCCAGACCTCCGACAGTCTCTGGACTCCACACGTGTATGGCTCGGTTGTCAGGCTTTGCGTGAGTGATAAATGAATGTAGTAACACGAACAGCACAACACAGCACAGAATAGAACACTGTCAAGTGTCTCACTGGAAGACCATTTTCATTCTTTGTTTGCATCTATGGATTTGCGTGTTTGCTGATTTAATGGAGGGCGTTTTTTTTAAGATCTCAGATAATATAACATGTTCGCTTTCTGACCCGGACAACTCTCTCTCTCTCTCTCCCTCCCCCCACCCACCACCTCCCTTTCTCTTTCTCTCTTATTTTTCATTTTTCACTTCTTGTGTGTGTTTTTTCTATCCTTCAGTCTATATGTCACTTGTATGCTCTCTGGTTCTCTCAAGATTGGATTACTGCAACTCTCTTTTGGTCGGCCTTCCCAAATATCTATTATACAGACTCCAACGAATTCAGAATAACGCTGCCAGACTCATTTGCAGAGCTTCTAAATTTGACCATGTTTCTCCTCTCCTTCAGTCTCTCCACTGGTTGCCTGTTTCTGATCGAATAGACTATAAGCTATCCACTCTGACCTTTTCTGCAGTCAAGGGATCTGGCCCCAAGTATCTTTCTGAACTCCTCCATATCTGTATGTTAAAATGTATGTATGCATTGTGTGTGTGTGTGTGTGTGTGTGTGTGTGTGTGGTCACATTTTGATGTGTGTATGTAACATTGATGTAATGTTTTATGTCAACAAAAGTGTTTTTGTAAAGCACCTAGAGCAGATTTCTGGATAGTGTGCTATATAATTATCCTTTATTATTATTATTATTATTATTATTATTATATGTTAGAAAACAATATTATCATTAAAAAAAATAGAAACTAAAAAAAGAGGACAGCATGAATGAAAACGAGATGTATTTAACTCCACTCCACATCAACATCTCCGTGCATATATATTGATTTGTGGTGGAGTTTCTTATTCAGGAATGTTTTATTTTAGTGTACGGCTTACTTCAAAACATACCTCTTTACTGCATTTTTCCAAATATGAAACCTGCCTTTTGACAATTGATAATGATTTTATAGAAGCATTTCTTATTATGAAATTGTGTTTTTGAAATTGAAATGAATTGAAATTCATGTTATTTTACAAAGTGCGCGCAAGCGTGTGTGTGTGTGTGTGTGCGTGTGTGTGTGTGTGTGTGTGTGTGTGTGTGTGTGTGTGAGAGAGAGAGAGAGAGAGAGAGAGAGAGAGAGAGAGAGAGAGAGAAAATGTAAAACGTGTGTGGCGGCCAAATGGTTAGAGCTCTGGATTCTCACCAAGTTTCCTGAAATCGATCTCCATCGCACCTGGTGGGTTAAGGGTGGAGATGTTTCCCATCTTCCGGGTTAACATGTGTGCAGACCTGCTAGTTCCTGAACCTCCTTCGTGTGTATACGCACACAGATCAAATACGCATGTAATTCATGTGAGCGTTTGGTGGGTTATGGAAACAAGAAATACCCAGCGTGCACTGCCTGAAAGCCGAGTATGGCTGCCTACATGGCGGGGTAAATAAAGAAAACGTCATACACGTAAAATGGTTCGTGTGTGTGTGTGTGTGTGTGTGTGTGTGTGTGTGTGTGTGTGTGTGTGAGTGTGTGTGTGTGACTGAAACCTCGCTGAACGACACAGGAAACGAACGATGAGTGCTCAAAGAGAGCAGTCAGTCGGCTCTACCCTGGTAGGGAGCGTGTTGTGCAAATTACTCCTTGTTTGGATAGCCCTTAGAGCTCTGTCTCTGACCGAGGAGAGGCGCTTATAAGTATCCATATTATCATCATCATGTATGTAAAGGATGGAAATACACAAGCATCTTTCAAGTCTCATACAACAGGCATTTCTTTGTGGAACTAAGAACAGCGACGTTATATAATGGACAAACGACCCCTTATATCTGGAAGGCAAAGCCCGTGCAGAATTCAAGCCGTATTGCTGGGGAACATAGCTAAGGTGTGCTCCGGCCCTTTGAAGTTCATAATAGCCTCTTATAAATTATCTTCGCTTCCTGCTACACTATGTGAGCCATGTGTGTAATTGTGCACGGCTTTCAGGATAGCAGATAGGTTCAGTGATACTCGTAGAGCTCCAGTGATGTAGTCTGGTGCACACATTTCTCGTGCATCGCTATGATGCCGTGTAATTGCACCACCGTCTGTATTCTCCGAAGGAAAGTGCACGTTTATTCCTACTGCTCAAAACATTTGGAAGGATATTTATAAATGAGATCGCCACTTTATTCAGAAATGCAAACAGTTAAAAACATTAACTTCATTTTTTCATTTAAAAGGATTAAAAAACACATTTCATTTTTATAAATAATTTCAACTGCAAAATGTTCTGCCTCGATAGATGCAACTCTCTCATACAAAACTCAGTACAGTTTGCAGTGCACAAAAACAAAGTCAATGCACGCAGTCCCTTCAAGACACCGTTGTTGAACCCGTGTCCTCCGAGTCATTCTGGGGATCGTCTGCCACTCATGCTGAAGAAGAAGGAACTGCTGGTTGAGATCTGGCGTCGGATGGTTTCTTCGAACTCGGCGACCTAGTTGTCCTCATTCCACCCCACACGATGATGTAGCCGTCACAAACGATCGCACTCCCTTTTGAGTGGCATTTTGGTCACGCTCCCCTTGTCTCCAGACACGGACTTTGCCATCATGAAAGGTTCTGGCAAACCGGGACTTTTCTGTGTACGGAACCGGGCCTGCTGCTGCCGTGTGGAGCCGGACCCAAGCCAGGCTGACAGTGCCGTGAACCAGTGTCGGGACCGGTCAGGCGGCGGGTTTTCCTCTCTCATCGTCTGGTCACTGACAGAGGTGCTGTGGTGACAACAGTGCCTTGACCAGCTGCTCTTCGTTGTATAGCCGACAGAGCAACAAACACGTCCTTTTGTCTGCAAGTCAGTCGTGGGCGTTCTGGCCTTTTCAGCTCATCAACACCGCACATCTAACCGTAGTGTTCTGAGTAACTTAGTTAAACTGGGGACTGGCAATCAGCCACCAGCTCCTCGTACCCCCACGCTGTCCCGCGTCCTTGCAATCATCCGTCCTCGGTCAGCATCACTCAGTCGTCGTCTTGGAAGCATACCTACCAGTCCCTCCACGCTGGTTGATGTGTGTACAGGTTAGACATGGGATCAGGTGCATTTCATTTCAGTATTTCCATGGTATTTTATTGTTCGATTCTGCTATGTCATATGGACAGGCATTATATGTCCCGGACTTGGTGTGATTTGAACCCACTTTTGTTTGACATCTGCACTGTGCATGAAAGAGACTGATTTGATCTTTTATCAAATTTATGTTGTCTGTTGAATGAATTCACCAATACAATGGTGCGTTGTTCAGACAAAAAGCCAATTGAGCAGTGGACAATTGTTTTCAGCAGTATATTAAAATGCAACATCTGTCAAATGAGCTAATAATTTTCCATGAAGTTCTTCACCAGGGTCACAAGTTCAACACCAAAAATTGAATAGATAAAAACAGTCAGGTTCACCAGATTCACACACAATTAGCAGTCCTGACTGAAGAGTGACAGAAATTGTAAGGACAGGAAGAGGTGGCAGAGAGAACGGAAGAACAAGAGAGGGAAGGAGAGAGACAGACAGACAGAGACAAGGACAGAAATAGGGAAAATGACAAAGGAAGAAGGAGAGAATGAACTTGAGCTGCGGGGAACACAAGAGAATAACCGATCCATCATGAAGCAGGTTTATGTCATCTTAACACACACACACACACACACACACACACACACACACACACACACACACACGGAGATTCAAATGGATTAATGTGCTTCGGCCATAAGCATACATACATATAAAGGAAGGGAGCGGGGGTATAGGAGAAGACAAAGAGATATAGGACAATGGAGAGAGAGAGAGAGAGAGAGAGAGAGAGAGATGGAATGAGAGTCAAAAGAGAAGAGGACGGTGTGCACACACAGACTGACAGACTGACCGACAGATATATACCACGACCCAACAAAACCAGACAGAAGCCAAGCCTGTGCACGTGCATCCCGTGGTACAGCAGCAATAAAGCAATGCATTATCAGAGGACACGTGGCGGGCATCACACAGCTAGCATATCAGCCGCCTGGCCCTGAGTGATGGATGCTGCACCGTCACGGTGCTGGCTGGACGGACAGGCCTGCTCCTCTCTTCGCCATGTCTGGGGGACGGCACGGAACGCTTCTGTGGGGTGTACACTTAGCAGCGAAATGTAGCGTGAAATGTGTAATGGGTGATGAATAACTGCCCCGTTATGCTCTTGCTGTGCAAATCTTCGCCAATACCTCCGGCTCTGTCTGTCTGTCTGTCTCTCTTTCACCCCCTCTCTCTCTCTCTCTCTCTCTCTCTCTCTCTCTCTGTGTATCTCTCATTCTTGTACAGAGACCTCAGAGAAACATTTCTCAATGACATTATAAAAATTGATTTTGGAACACGACTCAAGTGAAACAAACGAGAAAAAAAGTACCAGAATCTGTCGGAATTTCTTTTTTCATGCAATGAACAGAAGGAAACGTCTTACTGATGGCATTTGCTATGTTTATGATTCATGCTACGTCCATCCCATTCCGCGACCCCATAATCCACACCCCCCCCACCCCTGTTGTTTGTATAAGGGTCTACTGGCAGATGTAAAATAATTCAGTATTCTCTCTCTCTCTCTCTCTCTCTCTCTCTCTCTCTCGAGCATGTGCATACGAGAAGAAGATGACTTTGTTATTAAATCAATGTTGTTTAAATTGACTTGTTAAACAGTATTTTGGTTCTCTTTAACTGGTTTAAAGGAAGTGAGGGTGAAATGGCACCTGCAGTCAGCTGGGCTAAAGCAACATGATTTGATTTGATGCACGTTTGCTTGCTGTGCTCCCCCCCCCTCCTCCACCCCCTCCCTACCCCCACTCCACCCATAGCCCCCTTTTTCTTAAAACGAAATCAACCAACTTGGATCTACCATCATAAAATTTAATAGAGTTTTAGGTGTTGTTTTCTTTTTTCTTTTTCTTTTTTTTATCCGACGCCAGATCTCAACCAGCAGTTCCTTCTTCTTCAGCATGAGTGGCAGACGATCCCCAGAATGACTCGGAGGCACGGGTTCAATAGTATTTCATCTTCCGAGTTTTCAGTATCTTAACTTTTTTGTCGTTTCAGCGTTTACACCCATTCAATGTTTAGAATCAGCAAATACAGAGTTTGGTTTGTTTTGTTATGCCTTGTCATCTCCGTCTCTCTTCAGTGCTGACATGCACGTCAGTCATGGCTGGGTGACGGGACGCTTGCACGGAACACTCACTGAAGCGTGAAACCGCGTTGACTTACATGTTTGTTGCAAGTGTTGCAATTTACCGTCTCTAACTTTCTGTAAGTAACTCTCTCTCTCTCTCTCTCTCTCTCTCTCTCTCTCTCTCATACCTTTAAAAACATAAAATGCTGTTTGAACTGGATGCTAGAGGAAAGAAAAAATGATGTACGTATTTGTCTGCGTGGAAATGGTTTTGGCGAAATGTGGTTTAATCAAGGTGTGGGTAGTATAAATGATTTTGTTCAAATCTTTCGTCAACATTTAACTGATCGTAGATGGCAAGCATGGAATGAACATGTTCAAATTAGTGATAGATTTTGTACGTATAGAACTTTTTGTGGACTGCATGACTTGAAACCGTATTTGATGCTAAATATGGACAAACATTTGAGAATTATAACTACAAGATTTAGGTTGGGTGTGTCGGGTTTAGCAACTCATCGTTACAAATACAGGAAACATAATTACAATGATTTGATTTGCCCTTTGTGCCACAGAGAGAGAGAAAAAAAAAGACCAATTGCATTTTGTGCTGAGCTGTCCAGCTCTTGGAGAGATCGGAGAAAAATATATTCCATCTGAATATTATAGACAGCCTTGTGCATTTAAGTTGAGTTTGTTGATGTCTTCAAAACGACAAAATGATGTGTGGAATTTGTCCATCTTCTTGCATAATGCATTCAAATCTAGAGACATTGAAACTTCATGATATGTTTTGTTATTATAAATGTTGTTTCAAGTGATTTTTTTTTCTTTTCTTTTTTCATGTCTGTTGAAACAAATGCGACGCAACAGATACTGTTTGTTTCCTTCATAGGGGCTATGGCCTTATGAGTAAATTATCCGTATCCGTATCTCCCTCTCCCTCTCTCTCTCTCTCTCTCTCTGGATCGCTCGCCCGGCTGCTCACGTGCTCGCTCTGCCCAATTTGCTTCCAGAATTAACTGTGAGATGTCCGTGAATTCCAGATAGCACTTGCTGTGTTGTAGCATTCCTCCCTGTCTTGGTGAAAGAAAGTAACAACGTCATTGAATGGTCAGTCATACACCCGCAATGAATGAATATCTGCATCTTCATCAAAAGAAACTATTTGGTCTGGAATAGCAAATCCAACCTAGCTTGTTGAAAGGGATTAGTCCTTCCCCGTACATACCTGTGACAATTTTAGTTTAAATCTCTCCATATATCGTTTGATTCTAAATCGTTAACCATACTGTCTACCATCGCTCTAGTTTTTGGATTGTTGACAGTATTTTACAGTTATGACAATATCTCACTTGGTTAAGTACCAAATCAAAATCTCCATCATTTATTATATCACTGACATTGAAATCGGTTATTTTCTTTTCACTTCAATTCAATTCAATTCAGTTCAAAATACTTTATTGTCTGCTTCAACCATAACAGAAAATTATCTCTCGGATCACCTAATTGCCCGTCAGCAAAAAAAAAAAAAAAAAAAAAAAAAAAAAAAGAGAGAGAGAAACGGATAACTGTCACACCCACGCACACATCAGTTATTATGTAAAATGAAAAACATTTGGCTAAGATAGTATTCCATTATAAGAAAGAGTGAAATAACTCTGTGTGTGCGTGTGTGTGCGCGTGTGCGCATGTGTGTGTGTGTGAGTGTGCATGCGTCGGTGTGTGTGTGTGCGTGCGCGCAAGTGTGTGCGTGTGTGATCCTGCGTGTGAGCGAGTGTGCGTACGTGTATGTTTCAATCATTATAAAAAGGAAAATAATCAGTAAGATAATTATAACATTTTAAAAGACAAATGCTCATCAACAACTCAGATCGAAAGACGAATGAACAACTGGCGCAACTTTCTTTGATCACAACGCACATATTAATTATCATGTAAAAAGAAAACATTCTGGTAAGAAAATAAATTACATTTTAAGATAAAGTGAAACATTCTCGTCATATGAAAGGAAAATATTCATTAAGAAGATCATAACATTTTAAGACACAAATGAAATGAAAATAAACAAATAATCCATACATACTTCCCTTACAAGCTATGCAGACATTAATTAATCACCATTAGAAAAGAAAATTAAGATAAATTTAAATTTAAGACATTAAATCACAGTTGGAAAGTTTAAAACCGCCACCAAGACTGCAAGCATGCAAAACCCTTTTCACACCTCTCTGCAGCAAAACAAAACACCCAGCACACACACACACACACTCACTCACACACACACACACACACACACACACACACACACACACACACGCACGCACGCACGCACGCACGTACGCACGCACGTGTTTTTTCTATCATTATGAACACGTTTATGGATATGTTTATCACAGTCCAGAAATCGTAACTGATAATAGTAGGCCTTAGTAAAGGTGAGGAAAAAGCGTTAAAGAGAGAGAGAGAGAGGGTGGGGGGGACAGACAGACAGACAGACAGATGTTGCTTATTGACCAGCCGACTACACAGACTATGCCAGGGCTGAAAAAGTGAAACTGTCGGTCCCATAGACCTTAGGGGTGAGGGGTGGGGGAGGACAGGGAAATCAGACACAACTACAGTAAAGTTCACACACATTAAGACAGACACATGCCTCTGGTTTACCATTCTGTCGTTGCTGAGTTTTTGTTCTCTCTCTCTCTCTCTCTCTCTCTCTCTCTCTCTCTCTCTCTCTCTCATATACGATGACAATTACACAACATGAAAAAAATACATAATACACAAAATGATATACAATGACATGTTGTACACAACATCAAAAATTCCCAACGGGTACATAAATAAACTTAGTAGTGGTAATAGTAGTATGACACCATACAACTTCAGAACTTTACTTCAGCGGTTTCACGTGTCAAAGCACCTCACGGCTTGACCTTGAAAGTGTGCTTGTGTTTGTGAATGCGTTTGTGCATGTGTGTGGTGTTGCTTGTGCTATTGCATCAGCGTTCCTGTTTATGTAGAGACATTTCTTTTCAATATCATTCCCGACATCCATCGAGAAAGGTCAGGGTCAAGTCGTGGTAAAGAGACGAATGGCAACAATTATATATTTTCTGAAAGCTATACACATTGCCATCGATTTGTCTTTGCTATAACTCCGATCTTGAATTTGAGGTTATTGCAATGCAGTTATCTCTATCATGCTGTCTACAGTCACCAGCATGTGTGACAGGACTTTAAACAAAATTATCTTAACTGAAAGAATTGGGGTGATCTGCAGTCTCTGGGAACAACACTGCAGCTATGTATAGATCAGAACAACGTTCCCAGAGAAAAAAACAAACAAAAAAACAAAAACAAAAAACCAAACACGTTGTGAGTATTCCATGGAGTTATCTCTTCTGCACTGCCAGCAGTGGACACATGCCAGCAGTACGGTGGAGGCCAGGTGTGAACTGTTGTCTGCACAATGCCAATACCAGTTGGCTGCTGAAACACGAGCGCTTGACTGCGTATGCTCCTGACACTATGACAGCATTTCACAAACTGTTACGACGTTTTAACTTTTCACAAGGGAATTTGGTTTTCGGGGGAAGTGTAGCATCGAGTTTCAGCCATCGCTGCAGGAGGTAGAGTAGTCAGCTGATACCTGTTGACTGAGAACATGCATGAAACCTACTGGCTTGCACTTCTATCCTGCAAATATGATGGCAAAGCCATTTTGTTAATGATACTAATAATTGTAAACCAAATTATACAACACAAAATTCATGCTCATGTTTGATAAAATAGAGAGGAATAAAGGAAGAGGCGATGAAAAGAGACAAATAAGAAGGGGGGGGGGGGGGTTGGAAGGAAGGAAGAAGGAAAGAGATAAAGAACGAAAGGAAGGTTGTTAATAGGGAGCATAATGCACATGCTGAACAAATTTGAAAAAAAAAATCCAGCGTATCGCAGCATACAGGCCTACCATTAACCTGGACGGGACTGGACAAGAGACAAAATGCAGAGAAGGTTCTTACAATACCTAACATTATACAGTACCTAAACATTATTACAGTACCTAAACATTATTACAGTACCCAAACATTATTACAATACCCAAACATTATTACAGTACCTAAACATTATTACAGTACCCAAACATTATTACAGTACCTAAACATTATTACAGTACCTAAACATTATTACAGTACCCAAACATTATTACAGTAAACCAAAACTATTACAACAGACTATTTTTATTACACGACATACGACAATCCTTTCTTCAACATAACTAAAACTGACCCCTTTTACTTTTGACATACACAAAGCATAACAGCATCATACAACTCATTCGTGTTTGATACAACATAACACAATCACACTGACACCATCACAACTGAATTTATGATCATATAATGAGTGGTTTATTTATTTATCTATCTGTCTATCTGTCTATCTAACTGTTCATTTATTTATCTGTTTCTTTACCTTTTGAGAATATGAAAGAATCACAGAAACACCATTGCATCATATTCATTTCCATGCCGCATGACGCACTACTTATTGACGTGCATGTCACATGAAACTGAAATACAGACTTGTTAAATTTTAGCTACCATATTCTTTTGAATTCTCACGTGGGATATCCAGTATATATGCCTTCATCCATTTTGAATTAAGATTGAGTCTGCATGTTTTGTTTTGTCAATGAAAAAATGAACCGGAATTATTGTATGTAGGAAATATTGGTGCCTAAAACTGAACCCACACAAGGTAAAAAAAACAAACAAAAAACCCCCATAAATCAACAACAAAAAACAAAAACAAAAAGAACAGATCTGTGCACGGTTATGACACACTTTCCCGGTCTACAGCAATTCCATTTGAAACAGTGGATTTCTCATAAAGAAAACAAAAAGTCTGGTATAGGTCAGTCCAGCCCAATCAAGTCCACTTTCACAGTCAGCAAATGATGTTCTGTTGACTTCAGGAGTGCAGAAAGTAGGCTGTGGGTGCATTGATTCTCAATAACTTAAGGGGAACAGTACAACGGCAAACTTCTAACAACAGCTATGAAAGACTTGTGCGTCAATACAGTTCCCTGGCCCAAGCCGTTGCTCTGTTTATATGTCTGTGAGCTAGTAGATAGGCCATTTGAAACGTTCGTTTTTTCTTTCTTCCCTTTCAACTGCTGCTGAACTGAACTTTCGCAACAGTTATGCCTGGCGGGCTTTTCCCTAAGGTGTCGTTCGTTTTTCCAGAGCCCCATAGGGTTAAGCCGGCCTCTGAGCTGACCATATAGGGGTAGGGGGTGGGGATTGGAGGAGGGGGAGGGGTTGAGGTGAGATGGGTTGGGAGTATCTGAGGGAAGGGGAGTTTGAGAAAAGTGAAAGGTGCAACTCTTCTCCACCTTCCCCCGTTCTGACACTCTCACACCAGCAGCACTGTAATGAGTGTACCTGATCCTCATTCGGGGTTAGCGGGAGAGAAAAATGAATTATGTCTGTTTGTTGAAAATGGGTATTTTGACAATTCGCCATGACACACATAAACAAAAACCATTGAAGAGAGAGAGAGTGCCTGGAAAAAGAGCAGTTCGGTCACTGGCCAGATGAGGTTGTACAGCCATGCTAACGGTAATTTCTGATCATACGACGGGTCTTCAAAGCTTTCACTGTTTTACTGTCTTACACTGTCTTCTTCATGAGTGATAACAGAACGACATCAAGTGTACTTCAGTCAAAGACACTAGGGGGGTTGGGGGGGGGGGGGGTCTACGACAATTCGAGTATATATACAATCGCTTTCATTATCATTTAACTTTCCTTTCTACCTTCCAAAACTCTTGTATGATACATAACTTATATATTGATGTGTTTAGTAGTTAAGAGATATTTAATTTAGATCTAAATTCAAGCTTTACGCAGTGCATTGTGGACAGCCGCGGCCCACAAAAAGTTCGTCTGCTCATCACAACTGCCTGCAAAAAAACAAGCGAGAAATGTGTGTTTTCTTTTTTGTTTCAAACTTTTCGTAGCACAACGTTAATTGCAAATATGTGTGTTATAAAATTATTGTTCATGATGCTGAACCACGATGTATCACCAATTTGATAAAATAGAAGAGTCATTGGCAATGCATGCAGACGTCATTCACATGATGGTTCATTAAATGTATGGTATATGATTAGTGTCGAAAAATTGAAAATTGTTTTTTCACAACAATTTTCCTTAGTAATTGTGATGTTTATCATTATGATGCTTATAATCATTTTGAATGTTGTTGTTATTTGGGGAAGAATTCGTTCATTGTGAGCGTGTCATGCAAAAAGAGAAAAAATAAACAAATTTGATGGTTTAGCATGTAGGCCTGTGTGTGTATTTCTGCATGGTCTCAGTTTCCTCTCTTTTTTCAGGATGCACCTTGATGGGATATGCAGGATAAATAAAAAGTGTGAGTTTTGTTCCACTGCTGATCAGCACAATATAAATGTTCGTGTGCCTGTTTGTTGTTTTCTACTCAGTCAGTGGCCTATGGATGTTTTGATCGAAATCCCAAAACAAAACCAAAAACCTGGATGTTGCTCCTCAAGCCTACAGGGCTTACTGGATAATGCAAGGTGACTAATAAGTGAACAAGGTAAGAGAATGAACAGTAAAGTCATGTCTTGGTTTAACTTGAAGGAACTGAAAGTCTGGGGAAGGAGAGTGGTGAAGGAGTATTTAGAAATCACTCATTAATGCTAGCGTTTGTCATGTTGTTCCTCCACAGAGGAAGTTAGCATGCACGGCAAGCGACAGCTGTTTCACACAGTGGGTGCTCATTGTGCTTGCTACTTGCTTCTGAAGAAAAGCATCCCCATTCAAGTATAAGAGAGAGAGAGAGAGAGAGAGAGAGAGAGAGAGAGAGAGAGAGCGTACATCCTCAAAACATGCTGCTCGGTATGGTGTTTGATTGATCAGGAAGAGGTATCAAAGCTCACTGGTGAGGCAGTTTTACGACCCTTCTCTCCAGGAATGGCCCTGCTACAGACCTACTGCTGTCTCCAGAAGAGACTTCATTGCCAAATGTCATTCTGTCTGATGCTGCGACTATCTGTGGAATAGAGCTGTGGCATCCCCTCTCCCTTCTCTGACCTCTGTCTCTCTGGCTGTCTGTCTCACAGTCTGTCACCGTCTTTGTATGTGTGGATGTTTGTATGTTTGTATCTATTGGTCTCTGCTTCTGTCTGCCTGTCTATCTCTGGCTCTCCCTCTTTACCCCCCCCCACCCCCCCCCGCCCCCCTCGCTCCCTGTATCCTATAAATTTAGTTTCTATCGTCAGTGCACACAGTAACCACAAACCTTTGACAAACCATCATCTTGCCAGCATGAATAAAATTGTCATTTTATCATTCAAAATGATTACACCAATTTCACATGGTAAAAGTCCGACATGAGCTGGAGTCATCCCATTCCCTAGCATCCCCGCCGAGCTCCCCCTCCTCACCTCTCTCTCTCTCTCTCTCTGTATCTTTCTATCTCACTATCTCCACAGAAAAGAGAAAGAAAATCTGAAGAAGAGGAAGAAGAGATCGCCACCAACAAATCTGCACCTGGCCCCGAGGACAATCTTCCCAGTGATGTTCAGATGTGAAGGAGAAATCAGTGCAGAAAGTAAATACGTGATACATAATAACAAAACAAGAAAACACACACACACAAAAACGAACGAAACTTTTAAACAAATGTAAACAAGCTTCCTTTTACTCTTTATGTAACATTACACAAGTAATATCATCATCAACATCATCATTATTATCATTATTTTCAGTAGTAGTAGTAGCAGCAGCAGCAGCAGCAGGAGTGGCAGTACAAGTAGTAGCAGTGGTGATGGTTGTGGTAATCGTAATATTTTATCATTCACATACACGTGTTCAAGCTGATGAGTGTTTTTATCTGGCTGAACTTATTGATTGTTTACTGTCACAATGCAATGGGCTTGTGAAGATTTTTCTTAATAGCGTCGTTTGTTGCTTGTTTGTTTTTTTGTTGTTTTTTTTGTTGTTGTTTGTTTTTTTGTTTTTTTATTTGTTTGTTTGTTTGTTTTTTGTTTTTATGTTTTTTTGGTTTTTTTAAGCGTTCGTGCTTGTGAAGGATATAAATGCACAACCAGCTTCAAATTACAACACATCAAGCGATTTGCCGCGGAACTGGAAGCACTGATTTGGGCAAACAACAAAAGATCCCTTGCCTGTTGAAGATGTAGCCAGTATTGCATTAACATAGCTGATGTGTTCTCCAGCATTTGGACCTTTATAATTGCCCCCTTTGACCTGTGGTCACTTGCTGCTGCACTCTGTGGACTATATCACGAGTTGTACACATATCATTGTGTGTCAGATATGTTCAGCAAAATGTTAACCCTGCTTTACACTACGGCCCAGTCTTGCGTGCACATCTCGCACATTATTCTCATGCTTGTAATTGTGTCATGCAAATGTATTATAGTCTCTACTCTCTGCGGAATAATGCTTGATTAAATGATTATGGAATGTCTTACGTCCATTAAATGTATCTTGCTGAGAGCTGTTTTTTTTATGAAGTTCTTTTCTGAACATAAAAGAATGAATTTCCCAATACAAACACAGATTTTTAGAAATAATTTCATGTTTTGTTTTTCTTAAACGAAGAAGAAACCACGTTCCAATATTTCATACAAACAGATGTTCAGATTCCTTTCAAAATGAAGGACAGAAATTCCAGAACTGATAGACAGACAGACAGATGGATGGATAGATGGACAGATGGATAGGTAGATAGATAGATCGATCGATCGAGACAGAAATAGAAGCAGAGACGCACAGAGACAGACCAACAGATTGGAATTGAGGAAGATGCAAAGAAAAGGGGAAGACAGGGACTGGGTCACAAATACAGACCGACAGACAGACCGACCGACAGACTGACCGACAGACTGACAGACAGACAGACAGACCGACAGACAGACCGACCGACAGACTGACCGACAGACTGACAGACAGACAGACAGACCGACAGACAGACCGACCGACAGACCGACCGACAGACTGACAGACAGACCGACAGACTGACAGACCAACAGACAGACTGACAGACAGACCGACAGACAGACCGACAGACAACACCACAAACTCAGCATCACCAGATAGTAGTCACAGTTTTGAATATGTAACCTGTGGTTTGCGAGTAATAAAGCATTGCATTATCAGAGGACGTGTGGCGGGCATCACACAGTCAGCATATCAGCCGCCTGGCCCTGAGTGATGGATCTTTCATGGTCACGGTGCTGGCTGGACGGACACTTCCCTTGCTATGTCCGGGGACGGCACGGAATGCTCACTGGTAGGGGATGCACTTTGCAGGGAAATGTGGCGTGAAACTTGTAATGGCTGATGAATGGCTTGCCTGTTCCTCTTGCTCTCTCAATCGTTCTCTCCATCTCTCTGTCTCTGCCTCCCTGTCTCTGTTTGAATATCGTGAGGAGATGGAGAAAACAAAGCATGATAACTGGCTTACTGCTCTTGCAATCAAAATCACCATCCTGATTTATGGTTATCATCTGTCTATGTCTCAATCTTTTTTTTTTTTTTTTTTTGGTCTCTGATTTCTCTGTCTTTTGTCCCTTCTATCCGTCTCTCCCTCTCTTTCTTTCGTTTCATTGCTTATGTGCTTATTTCTCCATTTCTTTCATCAACCACTCCATTGTTTTCTTCTTACTGTCTTTCGTTCTTTCTTTCATAATTTACCTTCCTTTCTTCTTCTTGTTACCTATCTCCCTCTCCGTTTCAATTTTGTGCCAACGATCCGTGCTGAACGTTTCTTTTGAAAAAAAAATCACACCTAAATTTAATGTGATGTCTCTTGATCATATACCATTTCTGTGATGGTTGCTGCAGTGTCACAGTCTCATTTTGGAGAAGGGATGGGTGCCTTCTTCTTCAGCACGTCTAGGTGAGACCTAACGGAACGCCGCGATTGGGATACAGGATAGACTCTGGACACTGGACACTGGAATTATTTATTGTCGTTGCCAAGAAAGGTCTTCTTAGGTCAAAGAAAATATATGTATATACATATCATTTCCTGGTTTAAAACTGAGTGTTTGAGAGAAAAAAAACGTTCTCTCAACCACATAGCCAATTTCAAAGCACGAATAGAGGCAAGGACTGAAT
>NC_134880.1:30801784-30816784 GCF_041734735.1 Babylonia areolata
GGCATGAAAACCATTTATACGTACTAATTTGTTTAGCATAACACACAATGATTGCATCAACACAGTCACATAATGATGACATCAACACAATCACACAATGATTGTATCAACACAGTCCCACAATGATTGCATCAACACAGTCACACAATGATTGTATCAACACAGTCACACAATGATTGCATCAACACAATCACACAATGATTGTATCAACACAGTCACACAATGATTGCATCAACACAGTCACACAATGATTGTATCAACACAGTCACACAATGATTGCATCAACACAATCACACAATGATTGTATCAACACAGTCACATAATGATTGCATCAACACAATCACACAATGATTGTATCAACACAGTCACATAATGATTGCATCAACACAATCACACAATGATTGTATCAACACAGTCACACAATGATTGTATCAACACAGTCACACAATGATTGTATCAACACAATCACACAATGATTGCATCAACACAATCACACAATGATTGCATCAACACAGTCACACAATGATTGTATCAACACAGTCACACAATGATTGCATCAACACAATCACACAATGATTGTATCAACACAGTCACACAATGATGACATCAACACAATGACACAATGATTGTATCAACACAGTCACACAATGATTGCATCAACACAACCACATGAGCCTCGGATTCATTTCCATGTCGCTTAAAACAACAACACAAAACCCACTGAAATTACTGAGTGACATGTCTGCTTCGGGAAACTGAAACACAGACCGTCAAAACTAGAACAGACTTAAGTGACTTAGTCATACGTGTCAATGTTTTTGCTTGTAATAATTTGTCGCTTATTACAAACATTCAAAATACTATAATGACGCAGCCTGCTACTAGTTCTTATGCTACAAGAAATATAGACCTGAACAGTTTCTCATTCTCTGTTTGTTGTTGTGCAGCGTTCTAACATATGGAACCGTGTGCTGGGGGGTGGGGGTGGGGGTGGGGAACTTGACCAAACATGACGAAGACAGGTTGGAAAAATTATCAAGAAAGCGGGTGGGGTAGTGGGTACAAGACAAGACACCTTTAGCGACATGCACAATAGAAAACTGACAGACAGACTAATAACAATTCTGACAGATGAAACGCACCCACTACATGATGACATTAGTAGCAGCCGGTCAGACGTAAGTGGCAGGTTCAGAGCTCCACGCGCAAGAATATCTCGCTTCATTAATTCATTCATTCCTACAACCATTCGCGCACACAATCAAAACATTCAATACACTCACTCATAGGACTGTGAATCCCCCCCAGTCTCCCACCCCACCCCCCTCCAGCAACACCTGAACTTCACCAGCAGACGAGTGCATGGGAGCAGACATTATGCGTGCATGTGGGACTGAGCGGGTGAGCAAGGGCAAGCGTTTCTGTGTGTGTGATCGGAAGTGATTTTTTAAATGTATTTTTTATTATTTTCTTTTTTTAATGGATTTCATGTATCTTAATGTTAATGTACTGATCATATTGGCGTGACATATGTTATGTGCGTGCGTACGTGCGTATATGTGTGTGTTAGAGTGAGTGCGTGTGTGTACATTTTACTTATATACTTATATTTTACTTTCCTGGATGTTTTTATATGTATTGTTGTGTACAATACCGTATGGTTTTAACGTGTGTATGTGTGTGTGTGCGTGCGTGCGTGCGTACGTGTGTGTGTGTGTGTGTGTGTGTGTGTGTGTGTGTGTGTGTGCGCGCGCGCGCGCGCGCATGTCATTTTAGTAATATATAACTTTTATTTTTTGGATGTTTTCATTTGTAAATATTGTTGTGCAATACCCTATTGTCTTAATGTGAGCATGTGTGTGTGCGTGTGGAGGGGGAGGGGCTTAGTCTATCGTAAGCTATTGGGAATTCTTATTTGACTAGTTTTAATCTCTTTTTTATGTTGCGCATGATCTTTTAATGTTAGTGCTTATAACGAGCCTGTGATTGGACAAGTTAATTTCCATGTGGATTAATAAAGTGTTTTTGAATTGAATTGAATTTGAATTGAATCGTTCTCTCTCTGTCTCATTCGGTCTGTTTCTCTGTCTGTCTGTATGTATGTCTGTCTGTGTCTGTCTGTCTGGCCCATACTTCTTTACCTCTTTTCAAGTAAAAATGCTTGATTGATATATATATCATATGCATGTGTGTGTGTTTGTGCATTGAACGTTTTTGCACTGAAAAAAGAAGCCACAGTAGCCACGCTTTCCTTGTCTGAAAAATTGAAATCTTTGTAATAGGCTGCAAAAGGCCTTTGCTTGTACTACAGTCCTCCAGATCAATCGTATCCAGTGAATCCACTACAGCTGTCGGTGAACACTGCTCTGTTATCGACTTAAACAGAAATACAGAAAGTTGTCTGTGGATGTATTTACCCTGATTCACTCCATGGGTACAGAGAGAGGAGACAGATAAACAGACCGAAAGTCTTCAAACAACAGTTATGAAAGACTTGCTGTGCAGCGGAATTACGGTCAATGCAGTTCCCTGGCCCAGTCCGTTGCTCTGTTTATGTGCCTGTGAGCCAGTTGATGGGCCATTTGAAACCCTTTGTCCTTTCTTCTCTTCCCAATAACTGCTGAACTGAACCTTCGCAATAGTTATCCCTCGCGTGCTTTTCCCTCGGTTGTCGTTTGTTTTGCTGGGGTCCCAAAAGACCAGACTGATATCAGAGCCGCCCACATAGAGGAAAGAGTAGGGTGGTGTTGGGGGTGGAGTGGTGGTGGGGGGGGGGGAGGGTTAGAGGTGGAACCCTATTCCCTCTGCCCCTTCCACTCATACACCCTCTTCCCAGCAGTATGGTGGCGGAGTGTACCTGGTCCTCCCCTGTGGGTTTACACTGCCTGGAGAGGGAAATTAAATTTATCTGCTTGATAAGATTTGCTCCTTTGGGGAATTTGAAAGTTCGCCACGACCCGCAGTCATTTTGTGCAAAGCAGTGAAAAGAGGAAGTGCTGATGGAAGTGAGTGTCAAGCCTGGAGAAGAAAGGTGCCGCCTTTGAAGAGATGCCGGAGAGGTAACGCCCCACATCACTCAGTCACTTCCAGCCGCATCACAATACTCCAGAAGAGTTCACAACCGTACCAGATCGAGCACTTTCATCTCCAGGAGTGGTAGTGGCACGAATTTGAGAGATCATCAGTTGTTAAAATTGTGGATGGAAACAAAAGTAGAACAGAGCTGAAAAGTACTCGGGGTAGTAATTTACCAAATGTCTCAAAACAGCATCACCAAACAACAAAACAAAAACAGAAACAAACAAAAAACATGCAGCGCCTACTGACCGTCTGTGCCTCAGTTTGTCTGTCTCTGTACAATATCTTCTAGTGTGTTTTTTATGATGACACTGAATGTGTTTACAATGTGAATCACGGTCTGTTGAAACAGCACCACTGATGTGAATGGTGTCTCTGCCAGCAACTTCTGGGCCCGCAGTGAGTACTGAGCATAGGATTCGCTCTGTGTGTGGGGGGGGGGGGGGGGGGGAAGGGGGGCGCACAACACTGCCATTACTTTCTGGACAATGCAAACCATCAGTCTCTGCATCATCTGTGCCTTTAGATCAACGAAAAGATTTTTCAGACAAAAACAAGAGACTTCTACCGTCGCTTTGAACGAAATGATCTTAACAATGAACTGGAGAAACAATCTGCCTCCCTGAAAGAAAGTATTTTAAATGATGAACGTGTTTTATCCATTGACCCTTGCACTTTTGAGTTCGCTTCCATGAAGGTGCCTGTCAACAAGGCAGTAGAACCTGATGGGATCAGTGGACGGCTCCTGAAGACATGTGCCTCACAGGTGAGTGGTGTGTTCACTGGCCTGTTCACATGGTCTCTAAAGGATTGGCGTGTTCCTAATTTGTGGAAGCATTGTTAAACCCAGTGCCAAGGAACAAATACCACTTTCTTTTAATGACATATCTTTAAATCCCATAGCCCTGACTCGAATTGCCATGAAATCTTTGGAACGCATCTTCCTGAAACACATTTTATCATGCACAATATCCTACCATGATCAATACCAGCCAGCATATAGATCGAATTGTAGTACTACTCATGCCATACTTTCCATGTTGAACCATGCATATACTCACCTGCAGAAACCAAATTCATTTGTTCGCATTTTATCTATTGACTTTTCATCCGCATTTCAAACATTTCAGCCACATTTCATGGCACGTAAGCCTCCCAGTTCATGCCCATCTTATGAGTAAACAGTTTTCTTGTTCACAGAACCCAGTCCGTCCTTTTTCAACAAGTCCGTGTTCTGTGAAGACAACTTCCTCTGGTGATCCCCAGGGTACATTCCTATGTGTGTTCACATTATATACATATGACTGCACTGGCTCTGACACAATTACGTTGATTAAGTATTCTGATTACTCATCCATAGTAGATTCATCGAATTCTGATTATGTGTACTCTGAGCAAGTCCAGCAGTTTTCCTCCTGTGTTAAGAAAATTACTTTGATCTGAATGTTAAAAAAACAAAAGAAATGATTATAGATTTAAGAAAAGCGCTCCAGGGATTCTATAGATGCTTCATTGAATCTGTTTTGATTATTAATTTCATCAGCTGTACTGGGGTCTTGTTGTGAAGAAGAACAATATGCTGAATAAGATCGTGAATGTGTGCTTTATGGTTGTGGATGTGAGTACAAAGCAGATTAAATGAATTGTACAATGTCAGAGTAAGACAGAAAGTCATGTGTATTTCAAGTGACAGCAGCCATACTCTGGTAAATTGTTATCCACTTCTACCTTCAGGCAAATGCTTCAATGTCTCGAAACTCAAAACAAACATAACTAAATACGGCTTTATTCCAAGGTCAATTCACCTGTTAGACAATAGTGATTGGTAATTGGATGTGTGACTACATGCACAGTATGCCAAAGTGTAAACATGTGTATGTGCTATGGCACATTTAAAGATAATACTGAAAAGCATATTCTATATTATGTCTGTTTGTATTAAGATATTTGATGCCTTTAGCTGTGATCATGGCATGTGTATGGCTGTGTCTATTGTACGTGTCGTTCACTTAATCTTTTAGTATTGTGTATGTCTGCTGTGATCATTGTATGTGGGATTTACTTTAATTCAAATTTGAATAAAAACATAAAATGACTGTGATCTTTGTATATTGTTTATGTGTTTTACACCACAGAGTAATTTATCATAGAAGATAATAAAGAATTCTGTATTCTGTAAATCCACATTCAACAATTTAGCGACAGTGACAGTTCTGTGAGTTCTTAGTTTGAGGTGAACTGGCTTTGGATGCGTTGTTTACTACAGGGATGGCTGGCTACAGGGTTCACTGACATGTCGACACATTCACCACCTCCCTGTCACACCTTGAAAGGGATCACTGGCACAGTCAAATGAAGTGAAGTCATGGCTTCAAATGTCAAAGTTATGAAAATGCGATTTTTTTTTATTTTTTTTTTTTTCTGTTCGTTGCTGTCGTTTTTATTTTGCCCCTTTCTTTCTTCTTCTTCTTCTTCTTCTGCGATTCCCCCCCCACCATTTCGGGATTGGTTTCACAGCGAGTGTGAGAGACACAAAGACATAGAAAGAGAGGGGCAGAGACACACAAGCAGAGACAGAAAAAGAGACACATAGACAGACAGACAGAGATGCAGGCAGACAGACAGACAGCATGTCCCAGTGAAAACACCGACTAACAGAACATATAAGACAATCAGATTTCACTTTAAACTGCGAATGAAAGCTACAACTACTTGGAAAGACAAGATAAAAAGCAGGGTATAGCAGGTGTAAGTGTGTGTGTGTGTGTGTGTGTGTGTGTGTGTGTGTGTGTTTATGTGTGTGTGTGTGTGCGCGCGTGAGTGTACACGTGTGTTGTGTGTGTGTGTGTGTGTGTGTGTGTGTGTGTGTGTGTGATGAAAATGGACTTTTACAAGTGAAATCCAAGTAAGAAGCAAACATTAAATCTAACAAACAAACGTAACCGTGGTGTTACAAACCTTTCTGTTCTTCTCAGAGGTGTCCAGTGACGTGGAATTCCCTCTCACTTCTTGTCGTTGGTTTCAGACCCAGCTGTTCAGCTCGGACCTGAATAAAGCGTAAGGTCATTATGTCAGCACTCTTTTTCTGGAGGTCGGGGAATACAAAATATGAAAAGGTAAGAGAGAGGGAGAGAGAAAGGGAGAGAAAGAGAGAGAAAGTCCAAGTCAAAATCAAAGTCAAAAATGTTTTAATTGTCGGGCCTCTGGTCCATAATAGGAGTACACAGTTTAACGAAAAACATCATGCATTATTTGAGATGATATTGAGACATTCTTTTCTGCGGCTAAGTGTTCTGTATGTAAACAAAGATGATGTTATAATATCAATGTTTCACAGGCTAGAATCAAAGAAAGCTTGAAGAATGGTGGATGTCTGTAATACTTAACTGGCATTAGATCTTCTCTCAGATCCTGATATTTGTGACACACAAAAGGAAGTGCACTTCATTTTCCATGGCATCACGACGGAAAGGACAATAGTTATCACTATCTAAAAGGGGCCTGTACCGCAAATAACTATGTTTCAGGGGACTTACCAATTCTAAACTTAGCAAGATACCTTCGTAAGTTTACATTCTTAAGCTGATTAAAGTAGACTTTGAGAGATATTGACTGATTGAAACTGGAATATACCTGAAAGAAATCATGCTTTTCAAGTGAAGCATGCTAGTCTTGCCCAAATGAATCTATGATTCCTTGTTTGAGTTGTGAAAGAAACAGCCTTACATTCCCCACCCCTTGAGCTTCCCAAACAATGCCAAATCTTTACATGTTTAAAACACATCTTAAACGACACGCCCAGGTAAAGTAGTTTTGTCTTTGCGGTGATAATGAAATATTGTAGCCTTTCTTTGGATATCTATTTGAGAGAGAAAGAGTGTGTGTGTGTGTGTGTGTGTACATGTGTGGGTGCGTGCATGTTTTCTTTCTTTCTTTTTTTTTTTTAATTTAACGTATTTTTCACTGTAAGTGATTGGTATATTAGACGGGGAGAAAAAGTAGCATATGTGTGTGCGCGTGGGGGTTGGAGGGTTGAGGGCGATGGGAAGAAGTGGGGGGATAACTGAGACAGGAAAAGAGACAGAAAATGGCAGAGGTTAAAAGGAAGAACTACGAAAGACTGGACTAACTGAGAATGAATTATAACTATCATAAACATTCCTAGAACATAAACAAACATGACCATTATACCAAAAACATAATCAAACAAATGTAGATACAAACTGGACTTTGATTCAAATATTCTGTGATTTGTCGCAGTAATAGATAATGTATGTGTATGTATCAGTGTGTGTGCATGTCTGCACTACTGTGTCTGTGTGCGAGAGTGCGACAACGAACTAAGAAGGCCAACTGAATATTTGGTCATTCCGGGCATCTTATAAATGACTGCTAACATAACCAACACGAAAACCTGTAGCTCGACTCTAGCAGGGGGCGATACTGGTATGGATGCAAAAAGGCAAAACTAATTGAATCTGATTATGTAATATATTATGGTCTATTTTGGGTGTGCTCAAGATCAACCGTGTGTCGATTCATAATTCAAACTAAAATAATTCATCCTACCAGCTAAGAAGAACCCAGCCCACAAAAATGCAGTATAGGAAATCACCAGCCTAGAAGAACCTAGTACAGAAAAAAATAAGCTTTGAAGAACCCAACCTAGAAGAACCCAGCTTACAAGAACAGAGCTTTGACGATCGCAACCTAGAAAAAGTCAGCCAGTAAGAAACGGGCTGAAACCAACGAAAACGAAAACGGAGTGTTTAAATTCTGTGTATTCTTAGATCGCAGCAATACGTTCAGAAAACTGAAAGTAGGGATTACATCGGCAGCTTTCAAAGGTTTCCAATAACAATTTTGAGTCATAGTAAACAGGTCAGGAGCCCGACAAGGAAGTGTCCCTTAAACATACCGGCATTTTACTCCCCCTCTCATCCACTACTCCTTGATTTGTGTTTTGGGTGCTAGTCTTTCAGGTGAGACGATAAACCGAGGTCCCGAGTGAAGCGTGCATTAGCGCACGTAAAAGGAATGTTTCATTAAACATCTAACTGTTAATATCAATTGTATCGCCACCACAGCTCACATAACATGCAGTGCAGCTCCCATAATAACATGCAGTTCATCTTTTTACATTTCCTAAAAGGCTAAACGAAGCCTTCCAACAACTGACTTTCCTACGCTGGACCCCTCAAAATGGCCCACTTGAGTTCTCGCCTCTTCCATGAGTTCAGTTCTATACTAGGTACCCATTTCTCCATCCTGCTCAATCCACTCTGATGGAGTGAATTTGGACTATTGATGCCTGTCTGTCTGTCTGTCTGTCTGTCTGTCTGTCTTTCCGTATTGTCTTTCTGTATCAGTGTGTCGGAGTGTCTGCATTTGTCTGACACTGCACTCCCTGTCTCCCCCTCTGTCTCTCTGTCTTTCTCTGTCTGTTATTTTTTTACCTTCCCCTGTCTCTGCCCTGTTTCTGCTCTCTCTCTCTCTCTCTCTCTCTCTCTCTCTCTCTCTCTCTCTCTGTCTCTCTGTCTGTCTCTCTATCTGTCTGTCCCTGCTTTTTATAGATATCCCAATCAATTTCGTTTAAGTCTACTTCTAGCATCTGAAAAAGAAAGCGTCATGAGGAATTTGTCAATATACTTGTATAAGGCATTGCATTTCAGATCTGTTGCAACTTCATGGTTTTCTTCAGTGACTGTGCTTGTTTATGTATTGTACCCCTTCATGAGGGGCAATGGCCTTTATAATGAATAAAACATCCACATCCACATCCACATCTGTCTGTCTGTCTGTCTCTCTGTCCCTGTGTCTCTTTTCATCTTTCTCTGCCTCACTCTCTTCCACCTCTCTTAGTGTCCATCCCTTCCCATCTCTCTCTCCCTCTGGGTCTGATTATCTGTCTCTCTGTCTGCTTTTCTGGTTATCTGTCCGTCCGTCTGTCTGCCTGTCTGTTTGTCTCTTTCTCTCGTACAAAAGGAACGAACAACGAGACGAATAATGAAACAGGGGAAAACGGGGGAAACTCAGTTAAAAGGAGGCAGAATGGTTATAGAAAAGCGAGAAGAAATATATCCAAAAGATACTTAGAAGGAAAGAGAAATAAAAATGAAAGGAGTAAAAACCGAGGAGGATGGATAAGAACCAGGAAGAGAAGAGAAAAAAGCATGATGAACACCGAATAAGACGACAAAAAGGCGGAGGACAATGGCTACAGAAAGAAATAAAGAAAGAAGGAAAGAAGAAAGGAAGAAGGAAAGAAAGAAAAGAAAGACGGGTTGAAACGTAAGAAGAAAAGAAAGAAAGAAGTAAGGAAAGTAAAGGAAAGTGAGAAAGAATCTCTCTCTCTCTCTCTCTCTCTCTCTCTCTCTCTCTCTCTCTCTCTCTCTCTCTCTCTCTCTCCCTCTCTCTCTCTCTCTCTCTGTTGTTTATTTTTTGTTTGTTTTTTTGGGGGGTTTATCAGCCTAAGACCCCCTCCCTTTTCTCCGTTCTTTTTTTATCTTGAATTTACGTTCTTGCCTCAACTCATCGTGTGTGGAGGGGAGGGGGGATGTGACTTAACGAAAATATGGCTGTTCAATAATCACATCGAATTAACACCTATATGGAAATGAATGACTAAATACATGAATATTCCAGATTTGTTTCTCTCTATTTCATTCATCCGAATGCAAGATGATAGGAAGCACATAGCAGTGATGGCTTCAGTGAAGGTGCGCAGTTAACATCTTTGCCCCGAATAAATTTGTATCGGTGTCACGTTTTCTGTTTTTGTTGCCTGAGCTGGCAGTCCAATAAATAGTTATCAGTTCATTTACCTCGTGCCGCATTTGTCATTGTCAGCTAGCGGCAGATCGCTGTATCAGAATCAGCTTTCCCTCTCCTCACACCCCTCAGCATCCACCCCTCCTGTCATAGACTGTAACTCCTACGTTTATGTGCATGACGTGTTTTCAGGCAGCCACAGGCAAAGGAGAGGGAGGCCTGGAAATAACACCTGAAAAGAAACATGTCTTTAAAAGGAATTAAAATATAGGAGATGACGACGACGATGACGACGACGACGATGATGATGATGATGACGATGATGAGAAACAAAATACACAAGTAATGATATGTTCATTGAGATATATATATATATATATATATATATATATATATATATATATATATATATATACGTGTGTGTGTGTGTGTGTGTGTGTGTGTGTGTGTGTGTGTGTGTGCTAAGAGTGTAAGAAAAGGCGAAAGGGGTTGAGTGGGCTGGAGAGGAGGAGAGTGGCGGAGGTGGGCGAGCTTTGAACCATGCTATATCAGCAGTTTTCCCTTGGAACAACGAAATGCCTCTGCCGTAAGTTTCCATTCCCAACGGAGCGCTGGCCGATTTTCCTGTCTCTCAAACTGTGGTCTCCCTCACCCATGTCTACACGGCAAGTTACACCTTTACCACACCTGCCCCATCAAACACGCCGACAGTTAAAGGCAGCAACAGGCCAGCCTCTGGCAGCTGATAGCACGGAGAGAGAGAGGGAGAGAGAGAGAGAGAGAGAGGGGGAGAAGGGGGGCAGGGGGGTAGGGCGAGCGGTACGAAGCAAAACCAAACAGAAAAAAAGTTAACGTCGGCTCAGATAACATTTTTTTTCCTCAGGCTTGATAGCTTTGCCAGTGCACTGGAAGCACTTTTCATGCTGCTATCTTGAATTTTATCATCGTTCATTCTCCTCTTCTCGAAGCAGTGAGTGAGAGAGAAAGAGAGAGGGGGACGAAAGAGAGAGACAGACAGACAGACAGACAGATTTTCAGTTTCAGTTTCAGAATCAAGAATAATGTTTGAGCGTGCGGGCTGATCCATGTACGCTACACTGCACATGCTGCATTGAGAAATACATTGAACACTTGGATAAACATGAATTGAAATTGACAAATAAGATTAATAAGAAAAAATATCAAAATATTGTAAAGGGAAAAATAAGTACAAGGCAAATGTTTGAAATAAAACAAGGACGAAAAATGGGTTACACTCAGCAACAACCACGCGCACACACTGATACATGCACGCAAATCACACACACACACACACACACACACACACACACACACACACACACACACACACACACACACACACACACACACACACACACACACACACACACACACACACACACACACACACAAACAAACAAACAAACAAACAAACGAACACACGACTTGATTTGAGATACCCACATGGATACACTCATACACATATTATATCGTCGATTCCACAAAAAATAGCACATGCATGTATTTAAAGTGCAAGTACACTCCCACAATGCTTTCACAATCCGCACTCACGAACATCCACAACCCCCTCCCTCCCCTGCACACACACACACACACACACACACACACACACACACACACACACACACCAGCTCCCATTACACACACGTATACGCGCATTCTGCAATTGCCACAGTTTTGCCGCAAAAGGGGTGGGGGAAGATTTCCAAGGCCACGAACATAGCGTCTAGTATGTTGTTTTGTCTACACAAGTTGGGAATGCCCAGAGAGTCCCTCTTCCATTCCGAAGAAACCTGTGTATTGTAGGTTTGGAAATGATGACAACATTCCTGTTCATTTTTTTACTGTGAGGCGATCGATGGTGTGATGGCCTTGTACATTGTAGCAGACAAGTCCGTCGGCTCGCTCGTTTTCCTTAACACTTGCATGTGCAGGGCAGTGCATCCATGTGAGCTTTTACATCCGGTGGTTTCGCCGTGTCTTTTGCCACTCTGCGTTCCCCATTCCACTTCCAGATCTTGGTAGGTTCATATCATACTCTTCTTCACCTCTGCATCAGTTCTGTTCTCTGGTCATTCCCGACACTGTCTTCCCAGAGTGAGAGAAATGATTGTGTTGAAAAGGTGTTTGTGGTGTTCCGGGTATTCTGGCAATCCCGACAGACAAAAAGACAGAGGCAGAGACAGAGACATGCTGAAAGAGAGAGAGGGGGATGAGGGGGAAGACAAACAGATAGACAGACAGACAGACAAACAGACAGACATAGAGATAGAGAAAGTGAGGTAGGCAGAAACAGAGAAACACGATGAGAGAAAGAGGGGGCAGGCAGAGGGTGGAAGAGAGACACCGTGAAAGAGAGGGAGATAGGGAGACACAGGAAGACAGACAGGGGCACTGAAAGAGAGACAGAGACACAGAGAAAGAGAGAGAGAGAGAGAGAGAGAGAGAGAGAGAGAGAGCGAGCAAAAGAAGACGGCACTGAAACATAATGCAGACAGCACGCATTATGCATGTGTAGATCATATGCTGCCAATGCGTCCAAAATACAACGCGCGAGCGCGCGTATATGTGTGTGTAAATATAATAGAATAGATTAATTTCATAACATGAAACCTAAAAGTTTACAGGACAAATGACAAAACGAATATATGTCCAGTTCGTAGTACATAACAGGAAAAGTCGGAAATCTTATGGTCCTTGTCACAATATCATTTATATGAATATTAACCAGAGAAAGTCATGGACTTTTCAACTTCACCAGCGTGGGCTGCAGTTCTTGTAACGCTGGCTATAACATTTGGCCGATAAACGTCTTCCGATATTTTGTTCCCGCAATAATCTAAAAGACGTATTACCGGATGAACAGAGTCTGTTCTTTTGGTGTTTTCGGTGCCTTCCCTGTTCCATTTGTAAGTCTTTGGCGCTGATTCGTACAGTCAGCACTTACAGTTTTGTCTTTAGTTTGCCGCGTGTATGTGTTAACTTCCATACACTGATGTGGTATTTGGAGTGTGGGAGGGAGTAGGTGAGTGGTAGGTAAGTGAGCGTTTGGTTGTGAATTTAAGTATCTCTCTCTGAATTCACCGTATTAATCTATGATTATGGGTGTAACAACATGCAGTTCTGACGAAAAGAAAATGTAAACACGTCTTGTGTGTTGAACTGCCTCTGTCTCCCCCACCCCCACCCCCTCCATGGCCCGCCGCCCCCCTGTGTGTGTGTGTGCGTGTGTGTGTGTGTGTGTGTGTGTGTGTGTTTGTGTGTGTTTGTGTGTGTGCGTGTGCAGATGTTGCATGTTGTTTTGGCTGTTTGCTGTCGACTCATGCCGTTCGCACTGAAGGGTGGAGTTATCGTTTATCAAAGCCGTCGCCCACACATGGTAAACACACCTTCCCACAACTTATCTTTCTTCTTGCTCCTTCTTGTTCTTGTTGTTCTATAGTCCTTGTTCCTGTGTTTGTTGTTGATGTTTCTGTTGTTGCTGCTACTGCTGCTATTGTTGATGTTTTTGTTCCTGCTACTATTGTTGTTGTTTTTGTTCCTACTACTGTTGTTGTTGTTGTTTTTGTTCCTACTACTGTTGTTATTGTTGTTTTTGTTCCTACTACTGTTGTTATTGTTGTTTTTGTTCCTACTACTATTGTTGTTGTTTTTGTTCCTACTACTGTTGTTATTGTTGTTTTTGTTCCTACTACTGTTGTTGTTGTTGTTTTTGTTCCTACTACTGTTGTTGTTGTTGTTTTTGTTCCTACTACTGTTGTTATTGTTGTTTTTGTTCCTACTACTGTTGTTATTGTTGTTTTTGTTCCTACTACTGTTGTTGTTGTTGTTTTTGTTCCTACTACTGTTGTTGTTGTTGTTTTTGTTCCTACTACTGTTGTTGTTGTTGTTTTTGTTCCTACTACTGTTGTTGTTGTTGTTTTTGTTCCTACTACTGTTGTTGTTGTTGTTTTTGTTCCTACTACTGTTGTTGTTGTTGTTTTTGTTCCTACTACTGTTGTTGTTGCTCTTCTTCCTCTTTGCCTCCTTTCCCTTTTTTCTTCGTCCTACGCACATGCCTGTCCCTTCCTTTTTGTCGTTTGTTTTATTCCCCATCGTTGTCTGTCTCTGCCGATTAAGCACCGATTGTTTTTCAAACTGAGGGTCCTTCGTTTGGTGTGAAGGAAAGAAAAGAGAAGTGGGGATGTTGGAGGGACAGTGTGTGGTGGAAGGGAAGATAAGTTTGGGAGCGGGGAAAGGGGAGAGGAGGGAGGGAGGTGGTGCAGAGAGGGAAAGAGCCGCCACGCGCGTGTGGAAACATATCAGGGTGTGCAGCACAACTTGCAGACATCCAGCACCCAATTCCACCACTGTCAGCACTTGCACAGAGAGGGAGAGAGAGAGGGGGGGGGAGGGATGTGAGAGGGTTGGGGGGCGGGGGGGAACAAATTCCGCACGCGCGCGGGTGGGTGGGTGTGGCGAGAAAACGGTAGCTGCAGGATGAAATACACCACACCCACGAGTACTGTTATCGTAAGTCACGGTGAGAACAACAGCACTTTGCAGCCCATTAAAACGCACGCGCGCGCGTGTATGTGTGTGTATGTGTGTGTGTGTGTATGTGTGTGTGTGTGTGTGTGTGTGTGCAGTTTGGGGGAGTTGTGTGTGTGTGTGTGTGTGTGTGTGTGTGTGTGTGTGTGTGTGTGTAGAATTTGGTGCGAGTATTTACACAAATGCATGCACATGCGCTATTTGGTTGTGGGATCTACCTCTGTGCGTGTTTGCGCATGCGTTATCCCGCCAGTGTTACTGTATGTGTTTGTAAGATGCACATGTCATTTTTGTCCACACTGAGAATCTTGTCCACATGCCGCAGTAAACTATTTAGACGTTCATCTTGGAAATCAAAGTCAGGAAACAAGACTATCACTGCATCTGACGCCTAACACCTACGTGGTATCCAAATCAAATCACAGCAAAAACTATAAAAACAAACAAACAAAACGTGTTAACGGTATCCCCAGATCACCAGAACAAACTTTCAGTCATATCTGGTGTATTCAATCATATCTGGTGTATACACATATCTCAAAATATTAAAATGTGCGCACAAATTGAAGATGTGGTGTGGACATATCAGGGGCCGTTTTA
>NC_134880.1:30821784-30851784 GCF_041734735.1 Babylonia areolata
AGGAGAATGCTACAGAGTGTGTTGACATACCGTGTTATACATGACATGCAGTTGAACATCAATGTTCTTTAGCTGATCATTATGTTACTACATTAGAGAGATGTGTCATCCACCGAAATCAATTATTATCAACTTTTTTCTTCAAAGTGTACACTGCTGGAAAACATGACCATTTGTTCCACATCAAGGACGGTGTTCATTTTACCCGGCTATCTATCTATGAGAGAGAGAGAGAGATACAAAGATCTGTGCCTCTGTAGACATGTATTTCAGGCACCTACCGAACAAAGATAATGACAGTCAACATGATGTGCGAACGACACAAATAACAAAGCAGAAAAACGTCCACTTCATGCGTCATGGTGGACACAATGAAACAGACACGTGGCGAATAAGCTTACACCTGTAGGTATTTTTCCAAAGGGTAGGGGGTTAGGCTTTGTGTGAGAGAGTGAGAGGAAGTGAAAGAGAGAGAGAGAGAGAGAGAGAGAGAGAGTGTGTGTGTGCGTGCGTGCGTGTGTGTGCGCGTGGTGTGTATGTGTATGTGTGAGTGGCGCGAGAAGATGTGCAATGCGGCTTTGCTGACTGAAATGAAGAGGCATGAGAATTTCAATAATCTGTACATTTGCATAGATCTATTTCCATTTGGTGCCATTCAAGTTATCTTTTTTTAAAATTTTTTCATTAAATTTATTTGTTTGTTGCTTTCTTTTTATGTTGGACATGTGCTGCTGCCAAAAAGAAAAGTACTAAAGTATAGACAGTAAAGGTGTATTGTGTTGTATTGTATTTTATTTTATTGTATTGATATTAAAACATATTTGTGATTGATACAATTTGCTGGCTGTGTATTGAAAATTTATTCATTCGGTTTTTGAAAAGTTTAGTTCTAAGAAGCTTGTTTAAAACCACAGATTTAAAATAGTGATTCGTCTGAAATATTGAGCAAGTGAGTTTTCGTCTCGTTACCGGCCAACCGATGTCATATCATTGGCGTGTTTGATTAGAATTAACATTGGAGATGGTATAAACTGAGAATAGAAGAGGTGAAAGAGTGCATCCCCGAGGCGTCGCAGTGTTTATGGATAGTAATGATAGAGGCATCTGACATCTTGATAAGACACTGACACTATTCGCATATGCCATAGCAATGAGTTCGACATTGTCATTCTCTTCATTCATCATGAAATAAAGACAAGTGACCCAGTGTTTGTACTCCTGTCTGACCTGCTTTGTGGTGAAAGTCTGCTTTGTTTCCAGCGCTCTTTTTATTTTCTGACAGTTTGTCTACATTCAGTACTCCATCTTCCACGCGGGTTCACCTTTCATGACCCACAAGGAATCTATGTGTTGAATTTACTGGTGCTTCTTCCCTTACTGTCACAACACGGCCACATCATTCACCGCCTGCTGAAGTCATCAGCAGCACGTTCCTTCTCTTCCAACAACACACACCCGAGTGCTGACGAGAAAGAAACCGAGGGAGACGACAAAAACCACTGAAGAAAGAAGACAGTTGGAAAAACAGTGAAGAAAAATAAAAGCGTCTGTTTGTGTTTCCAGGTCGGAAAATAGGACAAACAGAAAAATGACTGCTACTGTAGCAAATGAGACGTAACATCCACGAGTGTGGACATAATCCTACAACATATCATTCCCCCAGCTTGTGAAGCTCCGTTAATGCTGAGTCCCATGTAGGTACACATACTTGACAGTTATTTCCATGAGCTGTTGACAGGGGTATATAAATCCGAAAACCTCTTTCTGTCAAACTTCGTCACCAACTGGAATTTTTATTATCGTCGACATATTTCTATTCTTGTTAGCAAGTAAGCAAGTAATTTAGATAGCATACTGGCATTTAAATGAAACAAAAAAATGTGAGTCCTTATAAAGAGATCGTTAACTATTCATCTCAATGATATAAGGGGACAAAAGATCCAGTTGATTGGATACCCTGTATTTCAGATCATATCTGCTGCACAAAGGAAACAGACATCAGCACAATGCACCAGTTCCTAAACAACTGGTTGCCTAAATGGCGAGGAAGTAAACAGCCGAACAACTCCAGTTTTCTCGTCCCACTCGAAGAAGAACACTTATGGGAGATTCGGACAAGAAAGACAGGTGCTCAATCTACTTATTCATTCATTCATTCATTCATTCATTCATTCATTCTTGTATTATAAATGATCCGCCTCATAATAGCTTTTTTCAACGGAAGTTCCAATGGTATTCATTTGATAACCAAAAGTGTTGCTGATCGTGATGTTTAATTGCATTTATGCGCGGGAAGTTCTTGTTATTGTTGTGCATTGGCTTGAAATTTTGTTTTTATTTGTTTTGTTCACATCGATTTTTCAACAATGAATGTGTTGGCTTTCTTCTGCACTGCTAGAGGTAACTCGCCGCCAAACCACTGAGATGCATACGTTTTTCAGTAATGCAGGTCAGGGCAGCAGACTGACTACATGTGACTTAATCCTCACCGTCAGGTACTTTATCCCGACATGCAGGCAAGGTATATCCTCACCCACACATTGCACTTTGCCTGTGGTCAATGTTCAGACCCTGCAAGGGCCAGGTGAGGATAGCGCCTGTGCACATGAAGAGTGAGCAGAGTAAGACAGGAGCACCACATGAAGAGTAAGACAGGAGCACCACATGAACAGTGAGCAGAGTAAGACAGGAGCACCACATGAAGAGTGAGTAGAGTAAGACAGGAGCACCACATGAAGAGTGAGCAGAGTAAGACAGGAGCACCATAAGACAGGAGCACCACATGAAGAGTGAGTAGAGTAAGACAGGAGCACCACATGAAGAGTGAGCAGAGTAAGACAGGAGCACCACATGAAGAGTAAGACAGGAGCACCACATGAAGAGTGAGCAGAGTAAGACAGGAGCACCACATGAAGAGTGAGAAGAGTAAGACAGGAGCACCACATGAACAGTGTGCAGAGTAAGACAGGAGCACCACATGAAGGGTGAGCAGAGTAAGACAGGAGCACCACATGAAGAGTAAGACAGGAGCACCACATGAAGAGTAAGACAGGAGCACCACACGAAGAGTGAGCAGAGTCAGACAGGAGCACCACATGAAGGGTGAGCAGAGTAAGACAGGAGCACCACATGAAGAGTAAGACAGGAGCACCACATGAAGTATGAGCAGAGTAAGACAAGAGCACCACATGAAGAGTGAGCAGAGTAAGACAGGAGCACCACATGAAGAGTAAGACAGGAGCACCACATGAAGAGTAAGACAGGAGCACCACATGAAGAGTGAGCAGAGTAAGACAGGAGCACCACATGAAGAGTAAGACAGGAGCACCACATGAAGAGTGAGCAGAGTAAGACAGGAGCACCACATGAAGAGTGAGCAGAGTAAGACAGGAGCACCACATGAACAGTGAGCAGAGTAAGACAGGAGCACCACATGAACAGTGAGCAGAGTAAGACAGGAGCACCACATGAAGAGTAAGACAGGAGCACCACATGAAGAGTAAGACAGGAGCACCACATGAACAGTGAGCAGAGTAAGACAGGAGCACCACATGAACATTACGACAGGAGCACCACATGAAGAGTGAGCAGAGTCAGACAGGAGCACCACATGAACAGTGAGCAGAGTAAGACAGGAGCACCACATGAACAGTGAGCAGAGTAAGACAGGAGCACCACATGAAGAGTAAGACAGGAGCACCACATGAAGAGTAAGACAGGAGCACCACACGAAGACTGAGCAGAGTAAGACAGGAGCACCACATGAACAGTGAGCAGAGTAAGACAGGAGCACCACACGAAGAGTGAGCAGAGTAAGACAGGAGCACCACATGAAGAGTGAGCAGAGTAAGACAGGAGCACCACACGAAGACTGAGCAGAGTAAGACAGGAGCACCACATGAACAGTGAGCAGAGTAAGACAGGAGCACCACACGAAGAGTGAGCAGAGTAAGACAGGAGCACCACATGAACAGTGAGGAGAGTAAGACAGGAGCACCACATGAAGAGTGAGCAGAGTAAGACAGGAGCACCACATGAAGAGTGAGCAGAGTAAGACAGGAGCACCACATGAAGAGTGAGCAGAGTAAGACAGGAGCACCACATGAAGAGTAAGACAGGAGCACCACATGAAGAGTAAGACAGGAGCACCACACGAAGAGTGAGCAGAGTAAGACAGGAGCACCACATGAACAGTGAGCAGAGTAAGACAGGAGCACCACATGAACAGTGTGCAGAGTAAGACAGGAGCACCACATGAAGAGTAAGACAGGAGCACCACATGAAGAGTGAGCAGAGTAAGACAGGAGCACCACATGAAGAGTGAGCAGAGTAAGACAGGAGCACCACACGAAGAGTGAGCAGAGTAAGACAGGAGCACCACATGAAGAGTGAGCAGAGTAAGACAGGAGCACCACATGAAGAGTAAGACAGGAGCACCACATGAATAGTGAGCAGAGTAAGACAGGAGCACCACATGAAGAGTAAGACAGGAGCACCACATGAAGTATTAGCAGAGTAAGACAGGAGCACCACATGAAGAGTGAGCAGAGTAAGACAGGAGCACCACATGAAGAGTAAGACAGGAGCACCACATGAAGAGTGAGCAGAGTAAGACAGGAGCACCACATGAAGTATGAGCAGAGTAAGACAGGAGCACCACATGAACAGTGTGCAGAGTAAGACAGGAGCACCACATGAACGAGCACCACATGAAGAGTGAGCAGAGTAAGACAGGAGCACCACATGAAGAGTGAGCAGAGTAAGACAGGAGCACCACATGAAGTATGAGCAGAGTAAGACAGGAGCACCACATGAACAGTGTGCAGAGTAAGACAGGAGCACCACATGAAGAGTGAGCAGAGTAAGACAGGAGCACCACATGAAGAGTGAGCAGAGTAAGACAGGAGCACCACATGAAGAGTGAGCAGAGTAAGACAGGAGCACCACACGAAGAGTGAGCAGAGTAAGACAGCAACACCATATGGTAAGGTTCTCCTTCCGGCCATGCCCAATTATCTCCCCAAGCTCATTTCGCTGCTGATTGTCTCCCCACTGTTTGCTTTCCTTCGTGTGAAACCATGCTTGTCTGTGGACACTTCTCTTTCTGTGCCGTTTGTCACTGACTGTCGGCATTGTCCTCTCCTCTCCGCCTCTTTGCCCATGTATCTGTCTCTCGCTCCATCTGTCTGCCTGTCTCTTTCTTTTCGACTGTCTGCCCCTGTCTTTCCCTCTGTCTCTGCCTTTCCCAACCAATCTACTAATCTTATAATCCTATTTCTAGTTCATGGTTTTACATCATTGCTCATGTATGTTTTCTATTTCTACATTGAAATATATGTTGTACTGCAATATGCAGTGTCTCATGTTTGTTTCATTTCTCTCTCTCTCTCTGTGTGTGTGTGTGTGTGTGTGTGTGTGTGTGTGTGTGTGTGTGTGTGTGTGTGTGTCTGTGTCTGTGTCTGTGTCTGTGTGTATCTGTGTGTGTCTGTGTGCCTGTGTGTTCCTTTCACCATCTGTATTACGGAAATAGTTATGACAGCGATTATTCTACTTCTTTTTCTTCTTCTTCGTTCGTGGGCTGCAACTCCCACGTTCACTCGTATGTACACGAGTGGGCTTTTACGTGTACGACCGTTTTTACCCCGCCATGTAGGCAGCCATACTCCGTTTTCGGTAGTGTGTACGCTGGGTATGTTCTTATTTCTATAACCCACCGAACCAGCGATGGTAATTATTACTATTAACACAACTAATACCACCCTTGTTATTGGTGTTGCTACTGCTACAGGTTTAAACACGAGGCACCGCCTGTATTTTTATCCGTGAGTAGTAAAGAGAATGAGTCTGAAAACTTGAGTCTCTCTGTCTGTCTGTCTGACAGACCTCATCCAACTAACTAACTGACTGGCTGACTGACTGACTGACTGGCTGACTGACTGAACTGAAGGCTCGGGAGAAAAACAATGAAATGAAAACGCAGCTTCCTTTTCTAAATAATCTCCTGATCTAACTCCACGTAATCTGAGAGACAGTGACTGTGGAACGTTCCAACACATACTACAACGAAGAATGTTAGAAAAATATTTTGATGAAGACAACAAACAGGTGTGCACTCGGTGTCCCCACTGGAGCAGTCAATGTTGTCCAGACTTTGGGTCTGTCTTGTGTCGTTCCTGAAACTGACCTTGCAAACAGTTGTGTGTTGTAGCGGGTGGCAGTATTGGTGGTAACTCACACCCTTGAAAGGAAACCTAATCAGATCCATGTCACCCCACCCTTAATCTCCGCTGCCATTCACACGGCTGGGCGTTCATTTCTTGATTTCCAGTTTGTCTGTCGGTCGGTCTTTCTGCCGGTCTGTCTGTCTGTCTGCCTCTCTGTCTCCATCTCTGTCTATCTGTTTCTGTCTCTGTCTCTGTCTGTCTCTGTCTCTGTCTGTCTCTGTCTCTGTCACTCTGTCTCTGTCTGTCTCTGTCTCTGTCACTTTGTCTGGTAAGATGGAGAAGAGAGAAGTGAATTTGTGTACATAATTGAATGAAATGACTATACAAGTAATACAGACAGATAGATGGATAGACTGACACCCAGACCTGGGGAGATGGCCGTGTGGTCACTTTCAGTCACGTAGCATGACGTCAAACTTGGCTTTGGTCAACAGGATTCTGAATAGCAATATGATCCACACTCACACACCCACATTATGTTTTGTTTATCTGTCTGGTAGTATGTGCGTCTGACTGACTACTTGTCAATGTATTCACCCACACAGACATACAGAGACACAAACACAGACAACACACACACACACACACACACATCCTTAGGGACGAAATAGCTTTAGGTACAGGTTGCAGGCACCATGATTTGAGGGGAAGGAGCAGAGCGGAGAAGCTGAAGGGGCAGGGAATGTAAGCATCCCCACTGATCGTGCAGCAAGAGAGAGAGAAGGGTAGATTGTGGTATAGGATCACAGACCACAGTTATGGTCTAACCTAAGTTGACCTCTGATATGACAAACCTTGCATCTGTATACTAATAATAAAGCGTTTTCACATTGAACCTTTGATGCTTACAGGTCCTCTCTCTCTTGGAAAAAAAGAAATATCAAAGTACTAGCGACATTTTATGGGAACAAACACTCATGTGCCCACACTTAAAACCATCATGGGTTTTTGTATCAATATTCAGCCGTGAGCATCTTGTGGTGATACAGATATTTGGCAGGGAATTTGTTTTTACTAGTCCGTCCTCAAATCGGTATGGTTCAGTGATCCATTCGGTTTTCTTCCTTCTGGTGACAGGGGCAGAGAAAGGCACAGACAATAGCCCAGTGCTATGATTACAAAGCTGTTCTTGTTATGGTTCAGGGTTACAGCGACAGGACAGTAAAGAAGAGACCCATGCAATTTGCACAGACGTATATTCATTTATGTATAAATCTGTACGGTTTATTTCTTTTTTATGACTACGTTTCTTCACAATACCTGCTCCTAATAGCTGTTCTGGGAATCTGAACACAAGAAAAAACAATTCTGGACATGTGATTAACAAACATGTTTGTGTATATTAAAACGTTTTCAATTCTCATGACGAAGCCCAAGACCCACAAATAGGAGTGTTTATTTGTGTTCTTAAATCTTTCATATCCTCGGCCCACACACACACGCGCGCGCGCGAAAACCGTAACACTTTGTTGTGATTTGCATCGCAACGACAGTGTTCCCAACAGCCACTTCCCGTGACTGTTTTCCTTTCCTTGGAGCTTTGAGCTTTCCGACATCTGCATGCCCTTCGTTCCCCGCCCTCTTTTCATTCTGCGTATGATTGAAGCTGATTCGCTATCAACGAAATATTCAAACTCATAAACGTGCGACTATGAATCCAAAAGTGAATGCACTTGCGTTTAAACATTTCACACACCTGACAACTACACACACGTCTTACAGTTCAGAGCCAGTCTGACAGCGAGCAGTGTGTAAGTGAAAATAGCAGGCAGCAAAAACAAGTGCAAATTTTCAACAGATGTATCTACCTATGCATGCGTCAGGTCATGGAGTGCGTTTTTTGTTTGTTTGTTTCTTTTCGTTGTTGTTGTTGTTTGCAATTAATATTAGAATGAGGGTAAGAAGATATGTATGTATATCCTATTAACTGACACTGGATCGTGCGATTTCAATGCTCTGTGAATGTCAATATAATGTCCGGACTTTTGATTGGTTCGTGTATCGCCTGTTGTTGTGCACAATACTAACAGTGTGTGTGTGTGTGTGTGTGTGTGTGTGTGTGTGTGTGTGTGTGTGTGTGTGTGTGTGTGTGTGAGAGAGAGAGAGAGAGAGAGAGAGAGAGAGAGAGAGAGAGGATAGTGTAGTCTCCGAGTGTCATGTATGGACTGCTATCTGTGTTTATGCATCCTTGACTTACTAATTATTTGTCGTTTTCCATATTATAGGTGATAACAATATTAATAACAATGATTATAACAATGATAATGATATTTCACTATTTTAGGTTATGCCTTTCAATCCCTTGCATTCATATTGTAAAGGAGAGGACTGCGCACTTTAGCGGTTGGTGAAAAAAGTGTCTGCAATTCATATTCGACTAGTGTGCCTTCACACGACAGTATTATTACCACGTGTGGAACCGTACGTTGTGACTGTTGTGAAAGGTAATGCGCACAAAGCACACCATGCCCAGCACACTACTTCCTCCACCCATTCGTTCAACCCCTCATCATGCTTCTTTCCAGCAATTGTACATCTGCCAATCAATGCATTAAATTATCACCCCTAATCTCTCTCTCTCTCTCTCTCTCTCTCTCTGTGTGTGTGTGTGTGTGTGTGTGTGTGTGTGTGTGTGTGTGTGTGTGTGTGTGTGTGTGTGTGTGTGTGTGTGTGTGTGGATGAAAGAAAAGCATTGTCCATCTTACTATATTACCCTTAGAAAAAATAATGTATTCAGTTCAGTTCAGTTCGGTTCTTCTATCAGAAATCGAACATCTGCGTCTTCAAGAGTTTGTGCAGTCTTATATTTCGCGCCGTTGTTTAATTCACAATGGCACTTTCCATATTTACGATCGATTGTGTCACAGTGTGGAGTGTGACCAGTTGTACTGCTATTTTCGCTGATGTCAGTACTGGGCGGTAAATCAAGAAAATCTCTCATTCTTAATTTCCTGCTGCCAGACAGACTTCCTGGTCCATTCCCCACGGTTTTGCTTTCACTAGGGTCATGGGGTCTGTTGTGAAAGGACCATCACAGGTCATTTCTTCACCACACCAATTGGAAGGCGCACAAACTGCTGAAATGATTCATAAGCAGTATGAAGCTGCTTTTGCAGTATTGATACAGTTTATTGCATCAAGTTTTATTTCTTTGGCCCGCCACATTACATTTTTCTTGCTTTTCAGCAAACAGGGGTTCGTTTGACCTGCCAGACTCTCCCAAACTCTCACTCTTCTTGTTTTTCAGCAAATGTGTGACGAAACAGGCACAACCAACAGCTAAACATTAGCGGTAGTCCAACATCTCTGTCTCTGTCTCTCTCCCTCTCTCTCTCTCTCTCTCTGCCTCTCTCTCTCTCTCTCTCTCTCTCTCTATATATATATATATATATATATATATGCGTGTGTGTGTGTGTGTGTGTGTGTGTGTGTGTGTGTGTGTGTGTGTGTGTGTGTGTGTGTGTGTGTGTGTGTGTGTGTGTGTGTGTGTTGTGATACGAGATACGCACAGACAGAGAGCAATCACCAGTTCCAACCAAATGATACATAGCCGAAAGCACCCAGGGCAATAAAACGTTGAATCACACCAGAAGCACGGGAAGGAGCACAGTTTGCACCTCCATGGTACCACTAAACAAGGAGGAATGGGCTGATTGTTCTCCATCGCTATGGACGTTCACATTTCTTCAGTTAAATGATCCAGCTCAAGTTGGGCATACTCACCAGTTCAAGGCCTTCTTGATTCCAGATTAATTCAAAGCTGATTTTATTTTAATTCGTGAAATCTGACGCATGACCAGTTCTATTTAGCATGGCATGTGGCAGTCATACAGGTCCTCGATTACTATAGTAATCAGTTGATAATTAGGAAGGAGAAACAGAGTAATCTTTTATCTCCTTGCAATGCAACACGCAGTAACCTATTTAAATATGTATGATCGCAAATGTATCCTATGTATGTATAATGCAGCAAAGTGAAACCATTTCGATACAAAGATCCCAACCCAACCCCCATTTTTTTACCTATGACTTCCGTCTGTTATAATACATAACATTAACAGATGATTATGTCAGTTCGTTTTCGTTTTAGTTAACAATTCGTGGTGTAATGGTGTAATATGTGTCTGTTATTGATGTCATTTGTGTATTTTGTATAACTAAACACATACAATAATGAATCACGTTTACTTAAAAGTCAAAGTATTAATACAACCATCGATTTTCCTAATGACGATTCTTTGTCTCAATGGCTTCTTGCAGCAAGAAACCCACATAGATCGTAAAGCTGTCGCAGGAGAACAGAAAAAAAGTGAAACAGTTGTTCATGAATTGGTTTACGCAACGATAGGGAACCGTGCATATGTGCGGGGAATTTCAAAGCGGGTTCCACTGTTAGATAGAGCATTATAAGCACCTTTAGGGAATTTGATAGATGACAAATGAACCAAAGGTCACACACACACACACACACACGCACACACACACACACACACACACACACACACACACACATTCACTCTCTACTCTCTCTCTCTCTCTCTCTCTCTCTCTCTCTCTCTCTCTCTCTCTCTCTCCCCTCTCTCTCTCTTGCGTGTACATAAGTACTAACCACATACACATGCATTTTCACACACACACCCCGCCCCCCCCCCCCTCGCCCCCCCACCCCCCCACATACAAATACTCTCGCTTGCATGCTCTCTGTAGGTTTGTTTTGTTTTGTTTTGTTTTGTTTTGTCGATTCTCACATCAAAGTGGCCTTCTTCCACGTTACTCTATTCTTAACAATTAGCAATCAATGAGTTGTGAAGGAGAGGAAAACATCATGTTTTGGGGCTCCATCCTGCCATTTATCGTAGGCAAGCGTTCTGTGTGTGTGTGTGTGTGTGTGTGTGTGTGTGTGTGTGTGCGTGTGTGTGTCTGTGTCTGTGTCTGTGTGTCTTTGTGTCTGTATGTGTCTCTCTGTGTCTGTGTATTGCTCTGTGTGTGTCTCTGTCTGAGTGTGTGTCTGTGTGTCTGCGTAGTGTTGTATGTCTGCTTGTGTTTGCTTATGTCTATGAGTGATTCATTCATCGAAAACAAAGTGTACAAAAAATACCACCACCACCACCACCACCACTACTACTACTACTATTGCCAATTCCAATACGGCTGTTTCTGCTACTGCCCCTGTTACTACTATTGCTGTTGTTGCCTTTTCAGTATTGTCATGCACCCACATATAGCACGCACAAAGAGATAGACAAATGGACTCCGACAGACAAACCTTTTTTTTTCAGAATTGACCAGTGAATATAATTATTTCTATCAGTGCCAAGAGTGATGGTTATTGCGTCTGATGATAATTGTATAGTCGCTATACTAAATCCAATTAAAGGAATGGTAGGTACCAGTGAAGTTAACTGGAAACACCTACTTATTTGTATCCATGGAAATAAGCCACAAATCAGTAGCCACCCAGAAACAGCTGCAGACGCTTAATCTAGATTGACCTTCATCCAGTGCTGCATTAACTCCACTCCTCAACAAACAACAAGAAGAAGTCACAAAAATTGGTTAAGGCTCATTCCGTATGTAAACATGAAAATCAGAAGTGGGAACAAGTTCATCATATGCCGAAATTACCCCCTACTGCTCTGAATTGAACCCCAAGATATAGATCTGACATATGTCAAAATTGCCCCTCCCTCTAATACACGAAGATGAGTGGTGCAGGGACGGGAGTGGGATGTTCTCTCATTTGCTGGCAATACCCCCTAGAGTGAAGCTGTTAACGTCAGGAACGCCCCGGGGTATTTCTGGATCACGTGCATGTAGATGAGTTTTGATTCTAAAATATTCCCAAACTAACACCCTCCTCTCTTTCAATCCATGCTCCTTCTATTACATTTAGTTGTTGTTGATGTTCTTGCTGTTTTTCTGCCCCAGCATCTGTATCGTTTCAGTGGCATTTCTCCTTCGCTGGTCGTTCCGAGGCCCCCATACACAGGCACACCCAGGTTCATCTTCCACAGTCCAACGCCGACTGTCCACGGGGAACTATTGATGTTAAGTCACCAGGAGACCACACATCCTGTACTACTACAGAGTCATTTCTTTTGTGTTCAGTAGGGTTTGTTCCGATTCAACAAACACATGACAGCACCCTTTGAGCCCCCGACTAACGACAATAATCGCCTAGTCTCGGTGCCAGACTGCGTGAGTGTCCTTCCTGGAGCGTAGACTTCTACCACTTTCCTCAACGGCAGTCCACGATAACCATGCCGGCAGCGGGGACAGAAACTCACCCCAAGCATTGAAGTGGAGGGTTTTCGATACTGAGGTTTTCTGATAGTACAGGGCATGGAAGACCACAGAACCTGGGACATTTTCTATTGATGATGAATAAGAATGAGGATGTTACAGTGGGGTACATTTTAGGTTTATGACTACGTGACAAGACTGTGCTCTAAGCTTCCTTTATTGATACAACCTGATGTCAACCAGGCCAGAGAGATGCAGAAACAAATGGTTTTTGTCAGAAATTTGAGCAATACTCCCGAAGATGCATACGTCAAGGTTGACGATCCTCAACTGTGTGAGCTCATGGCGAACTCAACTCAGTCGTTTTTTATCACCCCAGCAGTTTGGCACGGTGGCCGGTGCTGTTTGTCTATAATTGGATGAGTGGTGATGATGTTTGATGTTCAGTCATTGTCATATGTAACGCAGCTGACAAACATCTCCTCAAAGGCCTCCAAGAACATCTGCTGTTGTTGGTGAATGTAAAGCTCATAAAAAGGAAAACGATACCTAAAAACTTCCAGAAACTCTCAGAGATGGAGTGCTGGCAGTAATAATGGAAATATCGAAGATGATGATGAGTGTGATGAGTGCGGTGACGGTGGTGGTGGTGGTGGTGATGGTGAGTTTGATCATGCTAATGACATAGTTGTAGAAAAGGAGGAGAGTGATGAGGAGGTAACGTTGGTAACGTTTACGTATTTAAGTAAAGGGAAGCTATTCCGAAGGCAGACGACGTCAGACAAGGAAAGAATACTGTTATTCAGGAAAGGGCTATCACTCAGCCCGCCGTTTTTTCGCGTTCTACCTCCAGGCATCAAATCAGAGTCTGATTCTGGAGATTCCAATGCCACCATGGGTATTAACTCGTCTGGCAGAGTGATCGTACCTCCTCTACCTCCTTCCCTCTCAGCGAAGCTCTTCTCCTCCCATCTCGCTCTGAACCCCGCTGTGACGCTGCTGATTCCTTGAAATGGCCTGATATCAGACCCTGTCTCGTGCCACTTCCATTCTGATGTCACTCTGACGTCACTTCGTTGTAACTAGTCGACAGGTGTGGGGTGAGTTGGGTTTGAAGTCAGTTTGAAATAATCTGTCAAGACTCGAACACACACAAACAAAGCAACAATATCGAAATAAGAAAACGAAAACACACAAAAAAACTGTAACGATGAAATATAAGAGTGTAAATGCCATTTCACGATTGTGGCACTGCTGGCAGAGTGAAAAGCAATAAAATGTACATTCCAAAGTTGAGAGTGAAGGACACTCACAAAAAATTAACTACCACTTAGAAAGCAAAAAATACTACCACTTAGAAAGCAAAAAATGTGTTTACGACACAGAAGTCAATTTACATCCGGATAACACGATGCTGGTGATTGATTGATTGATTGATTGATCAAAAGCGACCAACGTAGACTTAATTAATCAGCAGCGACTTAGTGTGATCATGAAGCGACTAGGGTTATCATTCAGAACACGATGTAACGGTGACACGTGCCCTCAGTAGGGCCACAATCCTCGAGGAGAACGACGCGGGTTGAAAGACAGTCTCCGGAGAAATCTCGGTGACTGCAGAGGGTGTTTAGCAGGTTCACGGTGTCTGCACCACTGCTTGTTGTGTAACCTGAGGAGGACTGACGGTGCTGTGTCAGTACAGGCCCCCTGCTTGCCGCCCCGACCCAGAAGTGACTGCTGAGACCGGGAGAGTCAAAATGACCCAAAGAAAGAAACAGCGAAGGGGCAGACAGAGCGGAGAGAAACAGAGGGAGAAGGAGCGGGGGGGGAGGGACGGAGCGAAGGGAGACAGGAAGGGGGTGAAGGGGAGGAGGGGATACTTTGGGAGAAAAAAAAGACAGATGGACTATTTGGCTGCAGACATTCACCCCTCGAGAAGGAGAGTATGACTGAACAATAATATTCGCATTTGCAAATGTTGAGACAAGAGCTCACCGGAAAATTAAGAAACAGCAATGTTCATGTAAAGTCATATATATTAGCACATTCATATTGATATATCCACACACACACACACACACACACACACACACACATACAACACACGCACACACGCACACACACACACACACACACACACATATATATATATATATATATAGAGAGAGAGAGAGAGAGAGAGAGAGGTGTGAAGGATATGCAAAGAAACGTAATTATACATATACATGTATATCTATATATCTCTCTATATCTCTCTCTAGATATACATATATAGAGACAGACAGGCAGACAGAGGGGACAGAAGACGACGCCAACTGAAGGTAATGATATAAAACCATTTGGCAACGTACAGCAGCCAACATCAGAGCAGAATGAAGAGACAGACAGCAACACAGAAAGAAAGAAAGAGAGGGAGTAGGGGTATGTTGATGATGACGACTGCTGTATATCAGGGACACAGTGAATGATGTCAATGGTTTCCCTGAACGTAGCATCTCAATCAGCTGTTATGACTGACAGAAGTCATCTCCACGCAAACGTTCGCTACATTCTTCACTATTATCTATTGCAAACACGAAATGATGTACAGGACATCCAACAAGGAAATGAAGGCAGGGTGAGCTTTCGGAATCGTTTGATTTGGACGACCATGAGATGAAGCAGTGGAACTCAGCTGCTTTCTGGACATGCTGCAACATTGCAGTGTTTGATGATAATATGTTTCATAACAAAATGGGTCACCATAAATCTTCCATGTCACCGTCACACACCGTCAATCACACCGTTCACTGTGAAATATAGACAAAATGATTCAGTGTGTACTTTTCCATACATTGCTCTCACTTTATTTTTATTGTGGTTACTTCCCTTCAGACTGGACACGCTCAATCATAATTCCATTGCTGAAAAAGGGTGATGCGAACAATCCAGAGAATTATAGAGATATTTCTTTACTGAGCATCGTAAGCAAAGTATTCACATCAGTTTTGAATAAAAGATTATATGACTGGGCTGAAGGGGGAGGGAAAATTGTAGGAGAGCAAGCTGGCTTTAGGAAGAAATACCCCACAATTGATCATATTTTTACTCTGAGTAATACGATGTACAAATGTCTCTATGGCACGAAGAAGAGCAAACTATATATCGCATTCATTGATTACATGAAGCTTTTGATTCAGTTAATCGTGATAGTTTGTGGGCAGTACTTCAAAAGATTAAAACGTCAACTAAAATTATCCGAATGCTCAAAAGAATGTATACCTCCGTACAGTCCTGTGTTCGCTGGGGGTACTATTATATAAAAAATCTTTGACTGCTCGGCTAAATTAAAAACAAGGCTGTTTTGTTATCTCCCTTGCTATTTTCAATCTTGATTTCGGAAGTTACTGACGAGGTTAATAAAAATGGAAAACATGGTTTTCAGTACATACCTGGCGTACAAGAAGTATTTCTCTTGCTGTTTGCAGATGACATTGTTTTATTTTCTCGAACTCCAGTTGGATTACAAAATCAAATAAATAATCTTGAAAAAGCATTAAAAAAAACTATCGGATTAAATCTGAGCAAAACGAAAATAATGATTTGTAGAAAAGGTGGTCATTTGTCAAAAGCTGAAAAATGGTTTTATAATGGTGAGGAAATTGAATTTGTAAGCAGTTATAAATACTTCGGTTTCCGCTTGACTACCAAACTATCTTTTGTTTCTGCGTTAGAAGAATATGTGGGCAAAGCAAAAGGCAGGGTGGTCGAAATCATGTGTACAATGTGGAATCATGGGAGCATGGATAAAATTGTATTCTTTATACTGTTTGATGCACAAGTAAACCCATGTTGCTGTATGCATCAGAATTATGGGGAACTGTGCGTTTTATAATACTAGAATCAGTTCATTTACTTGCATGTAAACGATCTTTGAATGTAAGTCCCAAAACGCCGAATGGAATGGTATACAGTGATACAGGTAGGTATCCTCTGTACATTGATAGCGGCATTAGCACACTACGATACTGGTTTAAACTGCAGCAGATGCCCATAACGGGAATTCCAAAACAAGTTTATGTTATGAGTGTAAACAAGATGACCAGCTGCCGAAATGATTATTTAAGATATTGGGCGTCTACAATAAGGCGCTGTATAGATGTTTATGGATTTTCTGGTTTGGTTTAACCCTTTCACCGCCGGTCAATTTAGAGTACACAATCCCCTTGTGGTATAAATACAGAAAAGACAGTGGCTAAGAACAGCTGGGGATTCCCCCTGCGATGTATAGAAAATATGACCTATCCTACCACCGAACATTAAGAGCAGTAGGTTCATGGATAACAGACCAATGATCTGGTCACCTTTCATTGACATGGGTCCTCTTCCACGCCTGTGCATAAATGCGAGCTTGGCGGTGAAGGGTTAAATGTGGTGTAGGAAACGAGAAAGCTTTCCTTGGAACATTTAAACAACGTATAGTGGACTGTCATAAACAAGACTGGTCAAGCAAACTGTATAGTAGTAATCATTATGAAACATGCCATTCCTTTAAATCATTGTTGCAGCCAGAAAAGTATTTGTTTGATCTTACTATTTCCAAATTTAGATCGTCTTTCATTAAATTCAGAGTAAACGAACTTAAAGTTAATGAGCGTTATACGGATAGCCTGAAAAACTGTACATTTTGTGGAGGGTACGAAGACGAAATTCATCAACTGGAAATTTGTCCACAATATGATATTCTGAGAAAGAAATACTTATCCAAGCATATGCAAAACTTAAGGATTCCCATATTACCCTACTTACTTCAAAAATGTCAACAGCATTGTTTCAAGAGATGTAGCAATGTTTATTTTTATGCGTTTGTGACCAAGCGCGCTATGCTTGCTCCAAAACTGCTTACACACGAGCTACATCAGATGACGTTTTTCCCTCCTTACCCGCGCCCAGAATGTGTGACGTCACTCCGCTTACATCATTTTGTCCTCTTCACCAGACAACCTACTCACGGCTGGCCCAGTGTCACATCGCGGTACGTCATTGGCTGAGCGGAAACTTGTGTTTCTGTTCCACCGTAATTAATTAATAACTCTTTTGTCAGATCAGTAAACTACAAGTATTATATACTGGCGGAATCGTCGTAATTCAATCTTTAATCTCTCTCTCTCTCTCTCTCTCTCTCTCTCTTAGGTTTTCCATACACTTCTCGCAGCAGAGTGAGAGCTATATGATCAATGGTTTCTCCATTGCAGTTGGATGTCATTTACAGCCTAGTCTTTTGTTAAGGACTATGACTCTCACACCAGGAGGCAAGATTGCACTGGCGCTTAGTGCTAGCTGGCCTCTGGGAACCACCCCAGCGCAGACTGTCCTAAAACCCGTTTGGCCGTGAGAGTGGAGATATAACTTAGGCAAAACACTCTCTACTATAATCAAATTTTATCCCAGATAGTTGGGACAGCAGATGCCTCAGCTGCTGTTCTGATGGTCATAGTGGGACACGGTTGACTATCAATCACACGCTGTCATAATGTGAGTTATTTTCCGGCGCCTATTTTTCACACAGCCTGTCTTACGTCCGCACTCCTCCTCCCCAGCACAGTTTCACCCTTACTCCTCACACGGGACCACTGTGTTGAATGTACTCGTGCTTCTTCCCTTACTGTCACAACACGGCCACATCATTCACCGCCTGCTGAAGTCATCAGCAGCACGTTCCTTCTCTTCCAACAACACACACCCGAGTGCTGACGAGAAAGAAACTGAGGGAGACGACAAAGAAAAACTAAGAATGGAGACAGTCTGGATTTTTTTTTTAAAGTGAAGAAAATGAATACAATTGTTAGTGTTTGCAGGTCGGAAAATAGGACAAAGAGAAGAATGACGGCATTTTTAGAAAATATCGACAAAATCCTGTAACATACCAGTATTTCAGTCTTCAAACAACAGTACTTCTAAAAACGTGTTTAATGCTGAGTTCGAAACAAAAAGAACTATACCGCAATTAAGTACGATGTTGATGCTACGCATTGATAGGTCTAGCAGCCGAACACACCCCTTTCTCAATCATTATCAAACAAAACATAATCATCACCATCGTCATCGTCATCATCATTTTCGTCATTCTCTATGGAAAAGCTACAAATAGATAATCGTGGCAAGCATAGCACTGACTCCTTTATATACACATTCATGTACTCGATGTCACTCCCTTTCCTGACGTCAAAGAAGGGAACGAAACACCACCCATCGTTCGACTGGTGAAAATAGCACGCATCACTCACTGTTGAGTAGACCATAACAACACGTACAAGTTTGGACAAACACAAACAATATTCGTGCAGGAATCATAAGACATAGTGAATCCTAAACATGGCCCGCAACCTAAACACCTGTATGAGGATGTAGGCAGATTGATCACAGGCCCTAACATGTCTCAGACATGTATGATTTATGGCAACAGCTTCCCAGTCAGATCAACGTTGTCTTTCTTCAAAACTGCACCACCAGGCGGCGCTAAACACGTGACAGAGCATTTCATGACAGACACCACTATACCTTCATGTTCTCTCACAACCGTCTAAGAGCAAACGGGCAGATGTCCCATTGTATTTCTTTTTTCTTTTCTCAGCAGAAGTGGGATTAGTTACATTGCACGCTTTTACGCTTCGTATAAAACTGAAACTGAACGAAGTACGAAAAACACATCTGGCATGTCGTTTGTATCTAAGCTTTGAACTCAAATCATGGATCAGATTACTGGGATAAATAGAGATTTTACATTAAAGCAATAAAAGGCGTATGAACGAAAGAGGAGCGTGCAAAAGAAAACCGAGAAATTGCTCCTGACAAACATCTTCAAGGGAACAGTTCCACCAACTATCCCATTCAATCGCGGAAGATGACGTTGATTTACCCATTTTACTGTGTTACTGGAGGCGAAATGAGACAGTATGTTCAGTCTGGTGGCAGCAGTCCATCAGTGTAGCAGACAGTTGGCAGTCAACTGTACAATACAAGAAGGGGAAGACGAGGAGGAATGGAAAAATAATTGTTTGTTATGTCTTGACAGTCTGTGAGGGCATGAAAACGTCAGATATCGCTTCTGATTTTGATTGTTGATAACGAAGCAAATGAAACGTCATCAAAAACAATGTGTTCGTGTGTGTGTGTGTGTGTGTGTGTGTGTGCGTGTGTGTGTGTGACAATAAATAACACGGATTGTCTGCTGTACGTGGCCCATTTTGTACAATACTTTGAAGAGGCAGCGTCACATCAAACGTGTTACCTTGGAGCTGAACAGTTTCCGCCTCTTTGAATCGTGTCTGTCTGAAGATTGCAACAACGTGTTGAAATGTATCATTCATGCTACGAACTGAAAGACGCGATTCATGGAAGGCATTTGTATCTGTTAATGGTTTAAATGATGGTTTTAATGTCTGTGATTTCAGTGTCTTTATCACAATAGTATGATTGAGAGAATACATACATATGCGATTAAACGTTTTCTTAAATTTCCCAATTCATTCATCCAGTATGGTTCTCCGTGGACCTGGAGGATATCCTCTGTATATAAGAATGTATATCAAATGTATTGAGTACTAGATGAAATTGTTAAAGCTTCCACAAACACGCCTGTGCGAACAAGCCTGTGATATGATACTTTTGCAAAAGTAGTTAGGAAAAGAAAACTGTTGTTATAGAGTGGAGAAGATTCTAACTGAACATGGTTTTTTGGAGTTGTGTAGTTGATCCAAGGTATAGGAAACGAACAGCACTTCATTGCAGAATTCAGAGATAGATTCATTTGTTCCTTTAAACAAAACTGGCATTCCAACATGGAAAGTAAAAAAAAAAGTTGGTTCTTTTCATTCAAAAGTGTATTTCAGCCTGAAGTATTTCACAGAATCATTACAGATAAATGGCATAGACTAAATTATGCGAAATTTAGGTTAAAAACTCTGGGTTTTAATGCCAACAGAAGATGGTTTGAATCTGGGGCTTAATACAATCATCATGTCATGCCTGTGGGAACCAGGTGGATGACGAAAAGCATTTGCGTGAAGTTTGTAATACTGTGCGAGAAAAAAAAATCTTTAAATAATACAGATATAGCTAAAAGTCATGATGCTGTTACTGTTTCATCGTCTGATAATGAAATCATAAATAGATCGATTCCTAAATTCATTGCAGAAGCACGAAACATAAGACAAAGATACATAAGTCAGATTGGTATTAACAGTTTTGAAGGCACTTCAGGCAGTACAGAAGTTGCTCTTTGAATTCGACTAAACAGAAAACATAAGATCACATACTTGAGTGCATTGTTGAGCCAGTCTGTGTTAGTTGATACATTAATTGTATGGATGGTCGAGTCAGTCTCCATTCATTTTGTTAGTTTTATTATCATTATATATTTTTGTTTTTCTTTCGTTCTATATCCTTGAGTTTTTGTCAAGATGTGACTTTACCATTTGCAGTCATTGCCCATTTTCTTGGTTTAAACTGACTGAATGGTTTAGAGAACGAGTTTGTTTTTGTTGTCGCTGAAAATGTATGAATTTATGTTATTGCCCACATATCGAAAGACCTTATTTGGCCATGGCAGTAAATAATTGCAGTGTTCAGTGTGCCCCCCCCCCCCTCTCTCTCTCTCTCTCTCTCTGATAGATCTGATTGGTGAAGACAAAAAACAGGTGTGCACTCGGTGTCCCCACTGGAGCAGTCAATGTTGTCCAGACTTTAGGTCTGTCTTGTGTCGTTCCTGAAACTGACCTTGCAAACAGTTGTGTGTTGTAGCGGGTGGTAATCTCGTCTCAAGACTGGAATCACTCACAGTTCTGAAAGAAAACAGAAGGCCTTGGATCAGAAGACCGGTTCTCTGCTTCCCCCTCCATCCCCCACTCCCACGTCCCCGCCCCACTCCCCCTGTCAGACAGACAGGGCAGCACATGGCTGGGCATTCATCTCCTGACTTTTGCCGCTGTCTTGGACAGCCAGACGACACTAACGAAGACTCCTCTTGTCTGAGGGCTTGAAACGTTTCTGTTCAAACTCACCCGGAATTTATTTGTCAAGTGTGTGTGTGTGTGTGTGTGTGTGTGTGTGTGTTTGTCTGTCTGTCTGTCTGTATATGTGTCTGTATGTCTGTGTGTGTGTGTATGTGTGTGTCTATGTGCGTGTGCGTATGTATGTGTGTGTGTGTGTGTTTGCGGGCGTGTGTGTGTGTGTGTGTGTGTGTGTTTTTCTCCTGCTTTTTCTTCATCATATATGAAATAAGATTATATCATTTTACAGCAATTCATTTGATGACAAGATAGAAATAATATAGAAATAATATTCAGCCACAAAAAGCGAGGTCAAGCACAAATGCCGATACGTATCATACACTAAATGAAAATAAAGAGGGCGGGTAGAAGGGAAAAGGGGTACGATCTTTTTAAAACATGCAGTATGCACAGACGTATAAGTGGGGAAAATGTCCTGTAGTACACTATAATCATTTGTACAAAGCGTGCGTAAGGTTCTTGTTCACTGTTTGTTAATGACGATACTGCTCATTTACATTTTATTTCTATAAGCATTTATTTCACCAGTGCCATGGCTGAAGGAATCAGAACCTTAACATGTCCTATAAGTATCATCTTCTTCTTCTTTTCATCTTTCTTTCTTCCCCCCCCCCCCCCTCCTCCTCCCATACATCCCACTTTCTTTTCGTTTCCAGTTTCTTTCATTCACTCATTCAACCTCCACATCCTGTACCCTGACATGATTCCTTTTCATTTGTCTAAGGTATCCAATGTGTTGTTCTTGTGTTTTTTGTTGCGACATCCATGATGTCTTGTCGTGCGTGTTAAAGAAACAAAGCACAACAATTATCAAATTATCAGCTAGCTTAAACTTTGCTACGTGCGAGACGCTCACCGAATCATCCCCAATGAATCTGCCGACACTGAAGACTTTGACATGACTCACCCGAAGCACGGAAGTTGAGGGGTATCAAAACTGAGGTCATCATGAGAGCTGGACACGAAAGATCACATAATTTGGGACTATTTTATATTGATGATGAGGAAGGAGGAGGCGGATGACGATGATGACGATGCTGCTATGGAGGTTCACTTAAGTGAGAAGGCTCTACGCTTTCTGTCATAATGATATCCCGGCATTAATTAACAAGGCCTGAGGGATACACTTGCAGGATGGTCAGGAAATTCGAGCAGCACACCCAAAGATGCATCCGTGAAGTGGATGATAATTTACTGCGTGATCCAAGTCTTCCCATGTAAGCCCATAGCACGGTCAACTCTGGGTAGTAGTCTGCCGCAGGCCGAAAAAAACAACAACAAACCCCGTTGGGAATCGAACCTTCGTCCACCCAGTCGTCAGTCCGCGACACAAACCTCATCGTCACGGCGGCTGGTGTTTGTTTGTTCATTTGTTTGTCTTTTATTGATTTTATTTATTTATCTATTTATTTATTTATTCACCTTTTTTTTAATGTTATTGGTTCATCATTTTTTTTCGGGGTTTAGTTGGTTGCCTTGCCTCGTGTTACCAGATGCATGAAAGGTAAAATGAAAGGGGGATTTGTTCCACTCCATCAACGTGCAACTTGTTCTACTTTTGTACGCAACTGAGGTGGAACGAGCTTTACAGAAATATACGCACGTCATACTTGGAACTTTGACGCATTTACGAAATCAGAGAAAGATATCATTTGATATAATGTCGTACTTCCATTTTCAACATATTATAATCTCCCAGAGGTAACCTGGAGACCGCTCCAGTGAACGGGTGCCACTTTACTGTCGTATAAAATGATAGCTTAGTTTGCGTGTGCAATAAAACTGATGACCAATTTATCTGGGGTGGGGGTGTGGAGATGGAGGAGTGGTTGAATACTCAACAGTTTGACGATCACAGTAACAGGTACCCCTCATCTGTCGACCCCTCCCCCTGCAGAGCTGCACGAGAAGCGCGTGTTCAATGCAGCAAGGACCAGATATCTTCTGTCATGGCCAGACTCCTCTGAAGCCGGCAGCCTGTGCTGGGTGGGTGGCTGGCCACAAGGGAACACCCATGAGCTGTGCACAACTGAGAGGGTGTGTTTGGCCATGTGTGATACTAGTCAGTCATGTGTGACCTACCTTCACGCTGTCTTGCTTCCTTGTAAGGCTCACACTGTCAGCAGCACTTGGACCTTCATCTGCTGATGTTAGACACTTTTTGAAAGTATTAGTAGTGGTAGTTCTGGTAGTTGCATTCGTAGTCGTAGTGGTTGAAGTAGTAGAAGTAGTAGTGGAATGAGAAGAAAGAGAAGGCGTATCATCATCATCATCAGCAGCAGCAGCAGCAGCAGGAGCATTATGCTATTTTTAAAATCATATAACGTCTTCAGTCTCGTCTTTATCTCCTTTGTCTCATATCGTCGTTGTTTTTAGCCGCGATCACACACTCCGGTGTTGTAAACAATTGACATATGTTATTTTCGGCATATTTTAAAACAATAATAACAATAATAATAATAATAATAATAATGACAATGATGATAATAATAATGATAATAATGATTGCAATGATAATGATAATGACAATAATAATTATTATAACAATAATAGTATTGTTATCATTATTATCATTATTATTATTATGTTGTTGTTCTTCTTGTTATTTATAGATATGGTTTCTCTCTCTCTCTCTCTCTCTCTCTCTCTCTCTCTCTCTCTCTTTGTGTGTGTGTGTGTGTGTGTGATGTTTTCATCAGCAATCATTGTGGAGTGTTGGCCTGCCTCGTGGTAACGCCTCCTCACAGGAAGCAAGATAATCTGAGCGCACTGGTTCTCGCCAGTATTTCTTCCCTTCACTTGATCTCGAGTGATACTCTGGACCCAAGTCATTCGGATGAAACGATAAACCAAGTGCCCGTGTGCAGCATGCACGTAAAAGAACCCACGGCAACAAAAGGGGTGTTGCAATATTTTGGTTTGGCGGAGATCCACTTTTATAGGAAAACAAACACGATTGCAGACAGAAAAAAGGCGGCACGTGGGAGGAACAGTCCAATTTTCATACAAAGAAATCTGTTGACAAACGAGCAATACAATACAATGCAATACAAGTGATTTAAAACATATATCATCACATTCAAGGCTCTCAAATCGCATCATCGACAGTAAATCATAATAATTCTCATCATTACAATGCTTATCATCACCATTTTCGTCAAGAGTGGGAAGTTGCTCTTTGTTGCGGTGTTAGTATTGTGTATTTTTTCTTCAAAGGATGATGACTTTATGTTCATCAATAGGAATTATTGACGTATCATTGTGTTTGATAATAATCACGATGATTGATGATAACGATGACGACGATCACGAGAAAGGCAAAGGTGACGATGCTGATGATGTTGGATGACTGGGATACTGAAAGCAATCATATTTTATGTGACGACCAGTCTTGTCCCCGGAAAGAATAGCTAGATCAAATTTCTGCTGGTAATAAATTCCTCAAGTGTATTTTTTTCTTTCTCCTTTTCCACTCTGTCTTTTCACATTCGATTTTAGTGAACCTCGTTGACCCACCATCCATAAGCGTTCATTTGTGAGTTCCATTAATTTGAAAGGAGCTGTTCCTGATATTTTCTAACAGCAATGAAAAACTATAAATATATCATTAATTATTGCAGCTGCCTCTTGCCATTATTCAGTTTTGTCGCAATGATGCTGATGGTATAGGTGATGATTTATCCGAACGCAGTGGTGCCTTCTTGAGAAACTGAAACTTTCCTTGTTTTTGTTGTTATGTTTCGTATTTTACGTCAGGATGTCTAACTTTTTTGTTTTTTGTTTTGTTTCTATCATATCTGTGTGTCTGTTGAATTTTACTGTAGTCAGTATTTCAGTTGCATGTTCTCTATGTCCATTATCAACATAATCATGGTTAATCACGTATTCTCCATTTCTGTTTTAATCAGTTGGCAAAGAAACATCTATCCCGTCTTCATTCTTATCACAAGACTGATAACAAATTTTGTTCTCTTGAATGACTGCTTGTATGGACCAGCACGGAGTTACCCAGGCCGATGGTATCATTCTTGTCTGGGGTTTTTTGTTGTTGTTGTTTTGTTTTTTGTTTGTTTTTGTTTTGTTTTTTCATTGCAAGAGCAGACGCTTTGCAATGTCATCTGGATCGACTTCCTTATGTATGTCTGTTGATGGTTTGAATATTGTTCATAGCTTGTGGAATTTTCAGGTATTGTATGTCATCGCATCGTTATTCAGACACATTACATTCGGGGAAACGCCCTTTTCGTTGTTCAAAATATTTTTACCCGTTGTGGAGATATTTTTCAGTCTTCTCTAATCTATTAATTAAGATGGCCTCTCCTTGCCAAGCACACACACAACACGGTGAGTGTCTTGAACATGGCTAGTGACGTAACAGTGACGCTGTTAACATTATGTACTGTAGACATCGCTGAAAAACGATCTACAAGAACAGCAAGGGACTGTCGACTATCACAGTGATCAGTGTTTTTCCCGCATGCAACAGGGGACGTGTTGATCAAGGCAAAGAAACAGATGTGGGCCAACGTGGTCGTCCCTTGACGCCGATGGTTGGGTGGCTGGCCAAAAGGAAAAGCAATGACCTGTGATGGCCAGTCGTGATAGCAGTCAGATGCTTGTGCGCACTTCATGTCTTTTGTGAAATGAAACATGAACTCTGTGAAGACGTCTATGTTTTGACTGGTGGCATTTCTGGGAGTTTCTACTGCAAACTGAAAAAAATTACACCGTAAAACAGAAAAAAGTGTGTGTGAGGGTGTATGCGTGTGTGTGTGTGTGTGTGTGTGTGTGTACTCTTATCTCCCCCTACCCAACCATCTCCTCACACACACATATAACCACATACGCGTGCGCGCGTACTAGTAGTGTCTAGGAGTTTCATTGTGCTGTAAAGTGATATGTCTGTGGACGAGATCTGCTTTTCTCTTTGTGGTTTTCTCCCTGCCCTCAGTTCGCGGTTCAGCACAACGAGGTAATCTTCCGTCGCTTTGATGAGAAGCCTTCTCTGCCAGGACTTGTCGAGTTGAAAGGGATTTCTTGCACATTTTCTTTTTTTTTACTTGTCTGGAACGAAAACTTGCATTAATTGTGTGTGTGTGTGTGTGTGTGTGTGTGTTTGTGTGTGTGTGTGTTAGACAAAGGTAGTGAAGGAGGGGTGAAGGAGTGATAGAAAGATTGACTGAGACGAAGAGACAAAGAGATAGAAAAAAGAAAGAAAGAGAGAGACAGGGAAACAGAGAGAGACATATATGTATATATATATATATATATATATATATATATGTGTGTGTGTGTGTGTGTGTGTGTGTGTGTGTGTGTGTGTGTGTGTGTGTGTAAAGAGAGAGAAAGACAGACAGGCAGACAGCCAACAGACAGAGAAACTCTGCATATACACATTTGCATATAAATGTTCAAAATACTATTACTTGATGGAAAAGCTAATAAAATGAAAACAGTAAATAATGTTTAAGTCGTGAATGCAAGCAGCCTGCAAACCAGTGTGAGAGAAAAACCTTCACGGAACGTATACGTACTGAGCCGTAAACTACTCCTACAAGGATCACTGATATTGTATACTTATATCATGTCGATGTTTGTGAACTGACTCACTAGGATGATTAGCGTGTCATGGTTGGGGAAAAGAAGAAAGGAGTTATGTCTCGCTGACCCAATCTTTACAGGACCACTGAAGTCAGACTGCGACCATGTCAGACAAGATGTGATCTACCTTGTCTTTGGTTTCTTTTTGGTATGTTGTGTTTTGTTGTTGTTGTTGTTGATTGTGTGTGTGTGTGTGTGTGTGTGTGTGTGTGTGTGTGTGTGTGTGTGTGTGTGTGTGTGTGTGTGTGTGTGTGTGTGTGATCAAGTTGAGCCCATGATAGATAGATAGATAGACAGATACAGAGGAAAACACTACAAAATAATAATACAAGTATCTATATCCGCTGAGTACACATGTTGTGCAATGGCTGTGTGACAATCCCTGACGTGTATGTTTCCTCCCTGAAAACAAACAAACGAGCATCACTGAGAGGATTGTCTGCAGTCTGGAAGTACCCACACAACCAGTACAACTCTACAAACTACATGTGTGCTGTACCGTGTACATTCTAACTATTCACAAGGCGTGCGTCACCACTCACTTCGCCGCCTGATAAGTATTTTGACATTTTCAACTGTCCAGTTACCTGTGAAGGGGAATAGAATTGGCTTGTTACTGTGTTAGAGTTTTCACTGACGGAAAGTTGTGTTGCCTGTTACTGTGTTAGAGTTTTCACTGACGGAAAGTTGTGTTGCCTGTTACTGCACGTCTTCTTCGTCTACTACTACTACTACTACTACTGCTACTACTACTTCTTCTTCTTCTTCTTCTTCTTTTTCTACACCTCCTCCTCCTCCTCCTCCTCCTACTTTTTCTCAATTCTTCTTCTTCTTTCATGTATAATTTTTTTTTTCTTTATTGTCGCTGTTACATCTCTTGTTGTGCTTGCTTTGTTATTGTTGTTGTTACTATGGTTGCATTGTATTCTGTTTTTAGTCACAACAAATTTCTGTGAGTGACACTTCGGCAGCTCTTCCCGGAGAATGCGTGGCCACAGTGCCGCGCCAACCACTTGATTCTGTCTGACAGTGTAGTTGTTCCACTTGATTCTGTCTGACAGTGTAGTTGTTCCACTTGATTCTGTCTGACAGTGTAGTTGTTCCACTGTTCCACTTTATCCTGTCTGACAGTGTAGTTGTTCCACTTGATTCTGTCTGACAGTGTAGTTGTTCCACTGTTCCACTTGATTCTGTCTGACAGTGTAGTTGTTCCACTTGATTCTGTCTGACAGTGTAGTTGTTCCACTTGATCCTGTCTGACAGTGTAGTTGTTCCACTTGATCCTGTCTGACAGTGTAGTTGTTCCACTTTATCCTGTCTGACAGTGTAGTTGTTCCACTGTTCCACTTGATTCTGTCTGACAGTGTAGTTGTTCCACTTGATTCTGTCTGACAGTGTAGTTGTTCCACTTTATCCTGTCTGACAGTGTAGTTGTTCCACTTGATTCTGTCTGACAGTGTAGTTGTTCCACTTGATCCTGTCTGACAGTGTAGTTGTTCCACTTGATCCTGTCTGACAGTGTAGTTGTTCCACTTGATTCTGTCTGACAGTGTAGTTGTTCCACTGTTCCACTTGATCCTGTCTGACAGTGTAGTTGTTCCACTTTATCCTGTCTGACAGTGTAGTTGTTCCACTTTATCCTGTCTGACAGTGTAGTTGTTCCACTTGATCCTATCTGACAGTGTAGTTGTTCCACTTTATCCTGTCTGACAGTGTAGTTGTTCCACTTTATCCTGTCTGACAGTGTAGTTGTTCCACTTCATCCTATCTGACAGTGTAGTTGTTCCACTTTATCCTGTCTGACAGTGTAGTTGTTCCACTTTATCCTGTCTGACAGTGTAGTTGTTCCACTTGATCCTATCTCACAGTGTAGTTGTTTCACTTTATCCTGTCTGACAGTGTAGTTGTTCCACTTGATTCTGTCTGACAGTGTAGTTGTTCCACTTTATCCTATCTGACAGTGTAGTTGTTCCAATATTAAAGTAGACTTAACAACAGGATTTGCTGGAGGACAATCCGTTTGTTAACATGGCTTCTGTTACGTGTGAACACGGAACCATGTTTTATCGTCTCCTCCGAAATAATAGCACCCAAACCATTAAATCATCTAGTGTAGAGGAGGGGGGGGGGGCGTATCGATTCAGTGGCCTATTACCACAAGGCCACCGCTCGCGCTCCAGTGCTGTCGTCAGATCATACATGCAAGTACACTCGAAGTGCCTCTGCTGGATCCACCATTTCTTCCTTTCTATTCAATAAACGCATGCCTGCCTCTCTCTCTCTCTCTCTCTCTCTCTCTCTCTCTCTCTCTGTGTGTGTGGTGTGTGTGTGTGTGTGTGTGTGTGTGTGTGTGTGTGTGTGTGTGTGCGTGCGTGCGTGCGTGCGTGTGTGTGTGTCTGTGTGTTTGCATGTCAAGTCAAGTCAAGATTTAATTTCATGATGGTAAATTGATATAGTTACAATTACTTTGTTATATCAAAGCACATTGAAAAAGATTGCTGAGACAACCTGAACACTCACTAACACGAACCATTAACACCCTCCGAAATAATATAAAATATTATCATCTATGAGTAGTAGGTATATTCAGTCCTATTAAAGGCAACCCTCGTGCTGTCGTGACAACATCACTGTAACCTCTGTCCACCAACTGCCTTTCTATCATCATGCTGTCTCCTCTCACATCTAACTCTCTCTGTCTACACTGTCTCTGTGGTGTTGTATGTCTGACTTGTACGTGTTGTGTGCACTACTGATCTGTGGGCTAGTCTGTTTGCATGAACAAGTCAAATTAAATTCATGTGAAATTGATCAGTAGCAGTCCTTTAATGTCTGACAACCACAACACAACACACGCACACAAACACACAGCAGTCTGTAAT
>NC_134880.1:30854284-30871784 GCF_041734735.1 Babylonia areolata
AAAATCTTAATCCTTGAATAAAAACGTTTTGAGTTCTGAAAAAAAAAAGAAAAAAAAAACCTGCCTCTGTCACTTGCTGGCTCTGTCTCTCTCTCTATGTCTATCTCCCTCCTGTCTCTCCCCGTTTTTCATCTAGGGCTTTCTTGCATGAATGAATGGATCATTTGCTGTCCAATGCAAACAAATGCCCGTGAGTGAGAGAGAGAGAGAGAGAGAGAGTGGGTGAGTGAGTTAGTGAATGTGTGGAGTATATGCAGTGCGTATGAAATAAACTGACAGACATGCAGTTACATTCAAACATTTTCCATGATGACAGTGTATAACGGAAGACCACAGGACAGGTTACGGGTATGTCTCTCAAAGAAGAAGATTGAAACTGACAAAATCGAAAAAGAACGAAAAGAAATAAAGAAAGAAGCAGTAGAAAAAACAGGCATAAAACAACACACATATAAAGGAGTAATGCAAGAAAAGGAAAGAAAGGAAGAAAACACCCTGTCCACAACTTATATGTGGCAGTCTACACGTCTGACAAATCACTGACATGAAGCTCTCCTGCCTTTTCTGACGGGGAATCCGCTGCTTTTTGCGGTTTACCTAAATGATCTACAGTCATGTACAGCTGAGAGAACGAGTGGTCTACCTGGTTTTAAACGTGAAGCTGGAGATCTTGGATGGGGACAATACGAACAGGATATAACGCTTTATAAGTGCTTATTTTGTCATGTAAATGATACAACGGTGTGTGCAGAAATACCAGAGCAAATACAAAATGCATTAGATGCGATGTTTGCTTATTGTGAAAACTTGGATTTAAAAAGTTGTCGGTTTTTCAACAGGTGAAATACGAAACATTCAAAAATTTCTCTACAATTGAAGGAATATTGAAGTTGTGTTCGGTTTTCAGTATTTGGGTGTTTATTTCCATTATAATGTTAAATTTACAGTGGCACAGAAACACCTTTACAACAAAGCGTCAAGAGCTATGTTTCTTCTTTTAAGAAACTATATGGAAATTATGCTACCGTTATATGTAAAATAGAGCTATTTGATAAACTGATTGCACCGATATTACTGTATGGGTGTGTAGTATGGTGCCCTGATATGTCTAATCTGGCATCAAAGTTACACCCACGTTTTCATAAGATTATTTTGAAACTAAATAAATCCACCCCAATTGTATGGTATTCGGAGAGATGGGCCAATATCCTTTAGATTTAGATGGGGAAAAGATTTGTTGTAATTACAAACTGTAGCTGTATAAGGATATGTTTGCTTTTGAAAACTATCTTAGAATTCTTCCATAAGCACAGGCTTGTACATTTGTAAAGTTCAGGACGTTGAATCACAAACTTCCCATTCAAAAGGGGAGATTATTGAATATCCCCCATGAAGAATTATTGAATATCCCCCATGAAGAATGTATATGTACAAAATGTGAACGTAGAGACCTAGGGGACAAATCCCATTACCTCTTTGATTGTCCAACCTTTAAGGAGGCAAAAACCATATTTGCCAAAATTTTATGGGAAAAATCCAAATAATTTAAATTCCGTTAATTATTCACAAGTACAAACGACTGTTGACCCACCTAACCTAATTTCTGAAAATCACAATGAATGCTTTTTTTTCATTCAAATCGACAGATGAGGTGCACCTCTCTGCGTCAACGAGCTTACTTGTTTCTGTTGTAATTTCTTTTTATTTTATTTTTATCATAACGAATTAGGGATATTTGCGTTTTGGATAAATGCCCACTCACATCTGACATGTATACATTGTACAAGGCTATATCTCTTGTATGTTACATTTTTCTTCTTATTTTTTCTACCTTGAAAATGTATATCTTTCCCAAAACAGTTGGTGTAGTCATTGTAAGAAATTATGAGCAGAACACAAAATGTGATATATATTTGTATCAGCTTCATTAGTTACAAGTGATATGTAACATTTTCATGTTCCCCCACGGAGTTTCCTGAAATAAACACGTCTTGTCTTTCTTGTCTTGTCTTGTCTTGTCTTGTCGCTGTGGTTCACATGCTTTCTTCCCAGCATTCCTGGCGGCTTCACGTGACGCCAACACATGTTCTGTATTAAGCGGTGTCAGTCTCCATGTGTGTGTATGTGTGTGTGTGTGTGTGTGTGTGTGTGAAAAGATCAGGAACACGGTAAATACCGGCTCCTGTTCTCGCCTTTTTCACATTGTAAACACGCCAGGAATCGCAGCCTGAAGTTTACCAATGTCTCTCTTTCTCTGTCTGTCTCTCTCTGTCTCTCTCTCTCCGTCGTTCTCCTTCTGCATGCGTACGCCAGCTTGTATACGAGAGCCAGCCCCCTGTATGTGTGTATATCAGTGTGTGTGTGTGTGTGTTTTGTGTGTGTGTGTGTGTGTTTGTGAGGGAGAGACAGGAAGAGGGAGGGAGAGGGGTTTTGGGGGTGCTGGGGGTGGGGTGGGGGGAGAGAGGGAGAGAAGGAGAAAACAGAAAAGTTCTAAACTTATAAGGAACAGTTGGCAACAAGGTCGGATATGGGCAAGGACAAAAGGTAACGAACAGTAGAAGATTCACGTGGAAGGGAATGTCCGACACTTGTCAGAGCTGAGTGAACCAGCTGCTGAACGATGTTAACAACGCGATTGTCAAAGTTTTGCCACAGTTTTTCAGAAAAAAGTGCTGAAAAGTTCTTAAGTGCATGGCTTGTGTCTACTGTTTCAAAGCGGATCTCATGATGATGATGATGATGATAATAATAATAATGATAATAATAATAATAATAATAATAATAATAATAATAATAATAGGACATTTGGTACGCCCAATTTAATGATACAAAGCCCTGGGCGTTTGTAATAAATTTAAAAAAACAACCGCAATGACGTATGCATACAAAATACACACGCAATACACCTGCACGCACAAATCCTCACGCTCCAACTCCAACCCACAAACCTGCACCCACTCCACACAATATGTAGACATACACACACTGCCCGCCCAAAGTAATTAAAAATGTGCACGTTTGAAAATAGTAACAAAGAAGTAAAAATAAGTGTTCCACGAAGAAGGAGCCTGGAAAGAGAAAGTGACTTTTCCATGTGATCTGGTTCTGTAGGAGAGGATTTTTAAGAGACGGTCATCACCTGATGACATGAGCTGGCGAGATGGAGAGTAGTAATGCAGAAACTCAGAAAAGTAATTAGGGGCCATGCCATTAATAGATTTGTAGCACACGAGCGAGAGCATGTAATCTATTGTTTCTCAATGGCCAACAAGTGGAGGGACATGGGTTGATTTGGGAGAACGGAAGATATACCGTACAGCATGCTTTTGGACTCTCTTAAGTCTGGATAACAAGTAGTTCCCGCATCTAGCGAGCAAACAATTACAGCAATCAAGCCTAGATAGAAGCAGGAAACAGACGAGGGTTTTTGTTGCATCACGAAACAGAAAGTGCGGAATAGAGCTTATTCTGCGTAACTCAACGTAACCGGTTTGTCAGATGGAGGAAATCTGCCGTTCAAAAAAATAGAGTCTGGTCTTAGTTAACACCAAGGTTGCGAACAATTTTTTTTAATTTGGAACATTGCACCCATTTAACTGAACAGCTTTGGGAAGTGACACGGAATTTAGCAAAGGTTTATGAGCAATAAATATTATTCTGTTATTTCGGCATTCAGCTATAGTTTGTTGTTTATCATCCATGAATTTATGCCAGCTATACATCGTTGAGTAGAGGTGATAATCTCCAAAAGATGAGGAATTGGGTCAGACTTGTGAATTTGGTTATCATCCGAAAACCTTTTGTGAAAGAGAATGGTGGGAAACATTTTCTGAAACAGTTGTATATAAAGAAAAAAAAACTGGTCCAGGAACTGATCCTTGGGAACACCAGGAGTCTTGATGTCAGACTGTTCACACTAACTGCTGCCGAGAAAGGTAAGAGCTGAACAAAGAGAATGCAGTGTCATACACACCAAACGTATGGGAGAATCGATTTATCAAAATATTATGCTCAATAATATCAAAGCTACTGACAGATCAAGAAGAGACAGAAGTATCGTTTTTGTCCAGGGCTATGAGAAGGAAAAAAGAGAAATATCATTTTTCTTGCAAGACGTGTGTGTGTGTGTGTGTGTGTGTGTGTGTGTGTGTGTGTGTGTGTGTTCTGCTTTGTGGACACCAGTCCGCTTTTTGTTTTCCTGTGAATCCCCGTCCCTTCTTTCTTATTTACTTTAAAGAAATGAAGATATGAACGTCCAGACTGTATCTGTCTCTGTCTCTAACTCTCTCTCTCTCTCTCATATGCAGGTATGCTCGTGTGCACGCACGCACGCACGCACACACACACACACACACACACACACACACACACACCTCCCTCAGGTCTCTCATCTAATTGGCTTTCAACCACTCCAGTCCCATTCCACGGCTTTTCAGCTTTCCCAAGAGGTCTTGCCGAAAGCCAGGCGCTGTGTGAGGGGAGAGGGGCAGGTCAATGTAATAATGTCCTCCGTCATCGGTGATGGCCTCATCCACGTCACCCCCATCCGCCGCCAGCTGCTCTGGTGCCATTAAAGAAAATACAGAACTAAGGAACTAAATAATGCAATGTGATAACGACCCCAGATGAAGGAGAAGAGGAGTTAGGTTTATTTTTAACAAAGATGTTTGTTTCTTCATTTGGTTGCATTTTATTTGTTTATCTATGTACGTTATAGCATTCACTTCTCGTTTTATGTTGTTGTTGTTTGTTTTGTTTGTTTGTTTGTTTGTATTGTTGTTGTTGTTGTTTGTTTGTTTGTGTGTGTGTGTGTGTGTGTGTGTGTGTGTGTGTGTGTGTGTCTGTGTGTGTCTGCATGTGTCTGTGTGTGTGTGTGTTTTCCCCTTTCCGTTTAAATTTTGGACAAGCATAAGCAGGGGATAAGAAAACATTGCAGAATGTGACCTTACATTGATCAAAGGATACGGATACGATGTTCTGATAAGGAACAACCTGACAAAGAGTTCATTACTTGCAGCCTAGCGATACAACAGAATAACAAAGCAAAACAGAAAGAAAGAAACAAGAAAGGAAAGACCAACAATCTAGTAACATGTAACGGGAATTTCCATTCACGACATTACTGTATTTGATGCACGGTGTTCATTTTACTATTTTAAAACTTTTTTTTTTTTTTTAGGTTTCATGCCATGAAAGTATTCTATTCTATTCTATTTATACACACTTATGCGTGCGCTCGAGCGTTTGGACGCAACATAGGGTCAACACAGTGAACATATGAATAACACGTACTAGGTACAGTATATTCCAGTGTCTTCTCCATCCCCACCCACCTCTCTCTCTGTCTCTCTCTGTATCTCTCTCTCACTTTCTCTCTCTTACCAACAGTTAGTTTCCCACCATGACTTAAACAATATCCTCCACAGCACAGCACCAAAACCACTTTCCTCCGCTCTTGAATAATCTACAGTAAGCCTCTGACACATGAAACCTTTGGGTTTTTTTGTCTCACCCTTCACCATTTGTCAGCAGCATTGGATATGATATATCATTCGATCCTTCGTAGCTGTATTTACAATACATTTGATATCAATAGCATCACCCTTAGCTCATTAAAATCGTATGTCACCGAAGGAATCCAATCTGTTATAGTTGACGATTGCCTGAACGTGTTAAAGTCAAACATGGAGTCCCACAAGGATCTGTTTTAGGGAGCGTGCTTTTCACAATGTTCCCGCTATATACTGCTCCGCATGCTTAAATTATCAACCACCACAATACCAGTCATAATTCTTACGCAAATGACACTCAATGTAAAAAAAGAAAAGAAAAAAAGGACACCCATGAAAATATGCCCTGTCTATTGCAACAAACATTCGACTGCTTCCTGAACATTCAGAACACAATGATTCAGAATATATTACCATTGAATCATCACAAAACTGAAGCAATGCTTATTTGATGTAAATACTCATTATTTACTCGTTTAAACTCGGCATCACACCCATACCGCATTCCAGATAAGTCAAGAATTTTGAGGCTGTACTTGATAATGCACGGTCAATGAAAACAAATATTAGTGACACCTGTTACGGTGCATCATTTCGATTTGGAAATAACTGTCCATCGACGCAGCATCTATATTCATCGTTTCTCTCATTCTCTCTCGCCTCGACTACTGTAACCATCTTGTCTGGTTCATCAATTCAGTCCCTTATGCATACAAACTTCTGTCGTCTGACTCGTCTTCAGAAAGAAAGGTTCTGAGCAAAGCATTCCTCTCTTGCTATCTCTCCATTAGCTCCCTGTCTCACACGAAATAAAGTACAAGATCAGCACTCTACATGAAAAATGCAAAATGAAATTCATCCCTTCCAGGAAACTGTGTGACTGCCTTCACTTCTAAACCTCATCTAGCTCTCTACGATCAGTTGTTGACCGCATTCAAACACTCCCAGTCGGTCGTCGCTCGTTTTCTGTCTGTGGACTTCTCACTTGGAAGGAACCCCTCTTTCGCTTCGTCAGATCTGTGGAATCAGCTCTTTCAAGTTTGGCCTAAACCCCTTGGTTGCTGATGACGTGTATCATCGTCGGTGAAGGCTGACTCACTGTGATAAAACGGGACTTACAGGTCAGGATGTCAGTCGCCAGTCTATATTTTGTGACGTTTTGCTCTAGTTATCGCAATACTTTTGTTCGACAAAACTAATGACACCTCTTAAATATAGTAATTTCATTTTGATCAGTGCCACATTGGTTCATTTCATCAACCTTCAGCAGACCGTTCATATGTTTCACTAGATTTCTGTACATGTAATTATCACTTTTGTCTCCTTTTGTCTTCCATCCCTCTGATTCAGAATTGTCCATTCATGTGAATGATTGGTGTGAAGGCGCTGTGGTTTGCCTCTGCACAAGAGTCGGCGCTATATAAATACACACGCACGCACGCACACACACACACACACACACATACACACAGACACAGACACAGACACACACACACACACACACACACTCCTCCCCACGCCCCCACGACCACACAGACACACAGAGGCACACACAGAGATAAACACACACACACACACACACACACACACACACACACACACACCGAATCAAGTGGAATTATCAAACAGTTGATGCGAGAAAGGTTTACTCACACACACTATAAAATGCCAGTGAAAGCAGAAGTCATTACGTTGGGGCAGTGGGTCAACAATCAGTCCTGACCATCGCCATACTCCCTGACACTCTAATGACCTCTCTCTCTCCCTAGCGGGATGCATTGGGCAAATTGAAGGGGATCAATAAGGGACCCACTGAACCCATTCACACGGCCTCCGCTTCTGCTAATTCTGATTAAATTCTCATTTTAGACGAGGGACTCATTGGAAGAGAGGGAGAGAGAGAGGAGGTGGGGGACGTCACCTCACAATATTCCCAGTTCACGTGTGACAATGAAAAGAGCTAAACTGTCCGGCGCAGTACACAGTCTCTGTCCCACGCTTGTTGGGTTGTGTACTGTAGTGCACACACGTGTGACGAACCACTCTCACTTGCTTGGTTTTATCCATTTCTTCCCGTTTGTTGAAATGTGTAAGCTTTGTTCCACTCCCCGCATTTGTCGACCTAGTTCTCAACGAACACGTTTTAACATCACAGCAGATCATTTTACCAGGCACTTAATTATCCAACAATGCATATTATATTTTTATGAACCAACACCAAGTACACTTCAACACACCATTTCTGCTAATTATTCTCAATTTTAGTTTGTGAAGATAAATCACACACCAAAGCATTGCGAAGTTGTGTAACTGTATCATTTAAGATCGATCTAAAGCAAGATATTTACTTTTGATCCTCATGCATCAGATAAAAGATCCATCAGCGCATTACTGCGAACACAAATCCAGAAGGTGGAACTGACGGCCAGTCACTGATGTGTGGAGGGAGGGCCATGGACAGTTCATGGAAACGGGACACCTACACATATTGTAGACCAGCAATGGGAGGTACCTGTGCTCCTGACCAAGGCCAGTAGTAGTAGTTGTAGTAATAGTAGTGGTAGTAGTGTTATCATTACTGTTATTGTTGATTGTTACTATTATTATTATCATCATCATCATTATGAAAGACTTCGCACATCTCAAACCCATACAGATGTAATGGTTTTTATCCAAGTATTGAACAGTTTTAGAAATGTAACCACGTACGGTCTAAGTCCTGTCGATGTTACACAATTTACTAATTACATTTGAACCGTTTAGTGTCGTTATTTTAGCTCCCCACATACATTCTTGCACGACAGAGGTTAAACCAAGAATTGGAAGAGTGGCCCCTCTCCCTCTCTCCCACATCCCCTCCCTTTCATCCCTCGCTCCTTTCATTCAACTCAGTTTAGTTCAGGACAACTGGCCTGGGGCGATATTTATGTGTACATACAGCAGATCAATGGTAAATCTACTTCCGTCTCCACGGTCTTGACACAGAGAGAGAGCGAGCTGGGGACAGAGACAGGGAGAAAGAGATGGTGCTGGTAAACCCGAGATCACGTTTGCCGCGAGAACTATATAAACTGATGGGTCAAGATCCATACACAAGTTGATAGGGCAGTTCTAAGCAGTTTGTAATATAAAAAAAAATAATAAAGAGAGAGAGAGAGAGAAATCCGGTCGATTTGCTGTGGCCGACATTACACGGATGTTACGTTCCACTGAATAACACGTTTGGCGCACACCAGAATTGCGCGGTCCTGATGTGGCGCTCAGTGCCTTGCACAGGAAGAAGCCAGGGAAGATTAGATCTGGCAATGGGAGCTGCTGTCTATGGTGCTTCCCGTGCTGCAAAAGGTGTGCATCCAATCTGTGAAATGTCATGTTGAAAAATGTAAGTATGCGTGCCAAAATTAAGTATCTTCCAAAAATTGTATTCGTGTTGCTGGCATCGCCGATTTAGCGGTGTTAAAAAGCTTGGTATCAACAATCGAACTGTGATTCACGCGTATGCAATGTGAGACAGTGTGGGCAAACTGACTGTTTTCGACACACCATCATGTGTAGTAATGCTAAGCACAGCCAGCACTACATTGCTCAACTTGCTGGAGGCGAAACATTATCATAAGTGGAGTATCCACTGACAATTAACAGTCCATCATAAGCAGACATTGGATGCAGTTTTAATAGTACGTACCTTGCCTCACTTTCCACAGTGCCAAAAAAAAAAAAATAAATAAAAATAAAAACAGAAATAAACCTTGACAACAAAACGTCATATCTATTGGGGCATCGATTCACCTTTAACTGTGTTGACCTTGGAAAATAAAGTGTACACGTTTTGCCGCAAATGACGTACCATAGTTTTCTTCAGGTGGAAGAATGGGAAGAAGCAGGGGGAGGAAGCGTGGTGGTGGAAGAGGGAGCAAACTCGTAACGTACGCAGACAAAACCGATGCGTAAAATCGTGTTAGTTTGGCGAAGGGGCGAAAACGTCTTGATCGATTATGTTGGCGCCGGATATCGATTTCCTGGTTCCCCAACCTTCCACCTTCACCTTCTCCTGTCTTTTGGGGGTTTTATTTGTTTGTTTCTTTCTATGTTTTTTCTCCGTAATCAGGCTCTGTGAGTGGTTTTATGGGGTTTCTTTTTATCATGCCCCAGATAAGAAGAAAGAACTGTGTTGTTGTTTTTTCTTGTTGTTTTTAACAATTTGTCCCCCCCCCCCCCCCCCCCCCGACAGAGAGAGAGAGAGAGGAGAAGAAATATGTGAAATCATTAAAAAAAAAAAAAAATAGTACACCAACCTTGCTGAGAACTTATGTGCCGCAAATTCTGACCTGCAAACTCAATGTTGTACGCAGACTGTGATGATGATAATAATGATGATGATGGTGGTGGTGGTTGTGGTGATAGTGATTATGATCATAGTGATGATGGTGGTGGTGGTGGTGGCAGTAATAATGTTGGTGATGATGATGTTGATGATGATAATGAAGGTGGTGGTGGTAGAAGTGGTGGTGATGTGATGATGCTGATGCTGATAATGATGATGATGTATTTCTGTGTGTGTGTGTGTGTGTGTGTGTGTGTGTGTGTGTTGGTGATGATGATGATATATTTCTCTTAGTGTGTGTGTGTGTGTGTGTGTTGTGTGTGTGTGTGTGTGTGTGTGTGTGTGTGTGTGTGTGTGTGTGTTTGTGGCTGTATGATTTTCTTTATGGTTTTTCTTTTTCATCTTTCAATGTTATTGAGCCTTCTATTGAGTTTGCTTCAATCTCTGTTTTTTAGACGAACTATTAACGTATTTTATTAACTGAATGTCTTTTACTTTCCGCTCCCCATATTTTTTTTAGAATTATATTCCATTGATTGTTTTCTTATTTCCATTATCAAAGTGTTCAGGAACAGCTGGTCTGATATAGTAAATTGTAAATGTTCTATGGAAATGTTACAGATTTCTGATTTGTCTACAACAAAATTGATAAACCCAGAGAATATCTTAAAATATGGCTCTCCCCTCGCCAGGGAATTTTGAGGATTCGGGGGTAATAAATCACAAAAAATTCCAGTACAAAATCTATGGGCGACACAGAAAGAAAGTAAACGTTTTAGTGAAGGAAAGTGAGTGTAGATTCTACTTCTTGGCTTTTTTCCCCAATTAGGTTGATTGTAGGCAACTGTTCAGGCATGTAAAGTCAAGATAATAATTTTTGTGCAACAAAAAAGTCTATTTCCACCTCTACATAATGACATCCATAAAGAAAAGAAACAAAATACAGCTAGAAATAGCAAGCCTATTGTCAGATTATACCTGTAGTAGAAATTAAACCAGGTTATAAGCTTATGAAAACAAAGCACAGCTCTTGCAGTCATGTAAGTAAATCACTGTCCCAACAATGACCAAAGTGAATAAAGTCAACGTAGAGGGTCAATCACGGTCCCAGAAATTGAACTTTTAAGCTTTTTGACAACAAAGAGCGTTTGGGAGTGAGAGGGTGAAGTTCTTCTTTGATGACATTCACTCCTTTCACGTTGCACGTGGGCCGAGTAAAGTGTCTACTGTGCAGCCAGCTTGTCACCTCTTCAAACAAGTCATCCCTCTGATTCAGCGGGAAAAAGCGTTAAAAACAAAAAGCACGTGTGTCACGACCAGTGCAGGCTCACAACTGCGTTTCGTGAAAATCGTGGGGCATTGGCGGTTGTTGATTGCCTTCTGTCTGCTTTGAAATGTGAGTTCACTCTTTCCAAAAGCCACGCCCCCTTGATGACCTCTGGCTGGGATTCGACCTATCGTCTTACATCACTCCTCTCCCTCTCCTTTCTCTTCTTCCAACACTGACTGTACGTATTTTGTCAGTCATAGCCAGTTGTTAAAAAACGCTGTCTGATTGGATGGACGGACTGAATTTTCATAAAATGTGCTGTCAGTTTCATCACTGTCGTTGTCAATCACCTTCGTTTTCAAACCAATCATCAAACAAGGTCGAGAGATCCTTCGCCATCGCAAAAGCTGCCCATAATCACAAGCAGAGCTTTCAGAATTGTGTAAATCTGCTGACTGTGACTATTTGCTTTACTGGACACAGTTTTCAATGCATTTGTTTGCACATACCTCAACCCCCCTTTTCACATGGTTAGCAAATTATTATGGAGTAAAAAGAGGTCTTCTACCTGATGTAAGTTCATTTAGATAGTATTTTTATAATGCAGACACATCAAACTAAGTGTTCAGAGTCTGTTTATGTGAATTGAACCAAACTCCAATGAAGGAAAAATCGGAACATATACAGGACGTCAGTGGACGTCTTATAAGCACTTTGGCAATACTTTTTGTAGGACGTCAGCTGACGTCTTATAGGCACTCTACTGGTAAAGGGAAAAAACTACGAGGACTACTAGTTTCTTTTGATTTTGAAAAGGCTTTCGATTCAGTTAGTTGGAAATATGTGAATAAAGTTGTAAAACACTTTGATTTTGGTGATGGTACTTATCGATGGGTAGAAGCGTTTTACACCAATACAAAGTCTATTTAATGGTAGAGCATCTACAACTATCCAGATTGAACGAGGATGTAGACAGAGAGCCCCACTCTCGCCCTGTTTGTGTATTTTATGTGCATAGTTTATGCTTGCAAATTTCCTGAGAATAAGAGTATTAAACGCATTACGATTTCATATAGAATGTAAAATTAGGCAGTTTGCTGATGATTCGTCTGCTTTTTTTGTTTGTTTGTTTTATTTTATTTTTTTTAGAAGGTGACAAAAAACAACAACAACAACAACATATGATGAACTTTGTAAAGAATTAGAGGAATTTTAATCCATTTCAGGACTCAAATTAGATATGAGAAAATATGCAAGGCCTGGCTAGAAAATGAAGGTAATTGTGACACTTATTTTTCAAATTTGAAAATGAATTGGAATCCACCACAGTTTGAAATACTAGGGCTCTGGTTTACTAACGATCTGTGTAAGACAACAGAACTAAATATAACCGATAAAATCAATGAAACCAAAAACGACAACAACAACAACAAAATAAAATAAAATAAAATACGCCCGTTTAATGTATAAAAACGATCTGCGAAATATAACAGAACTAAATATGACCGATAAATTCAATGAAAGAAAAAAAAGACTTTAATGTATGGATAAAAAAGATCACTTACACCTCTAGGAAGAGTAGCTGTTCTTCAATCGATTTTTTTATTGTCAAAATTAATTTGTTTATGGATTATGCATTCAAATCCACCAGATAACAGTATTCAAGAACTGCAAAAATGTGTTTTGATTTTGTATGAGATTTTTTTTTTTTTGTTTTTTTTTTTTGTGTAAGCTTATCTATCATTTATTCACCTTTTTTTCCCCCTCAAGGCCTGACTAAGCGCGTTGGGTTACGCTGCTGGTCAGGCATCTGCTTGGCAGATGTGGTGTAGCGTATATGGATTTGTCCGAACGCAGTGACGCCTCCTTGAGCTACTGAAACTGAAACTGAAACTGTTCATTGATAGCAAATTCAAGATAGATGGTAAAGTCTTGTATTTTGAAGACTGGGTAAAAAAAAAAAAAAAAAAAAAAAAAAAAAAAAGATCTTATAGGGGGGAATGGAAGATTTTGGAATATTAATGATTTCTAGTTAAAATTGATACTTGAGCCCCAGTGCTTGAATATTGCAATGATAAAAGCCCCAAAAGGAACGAAATATTTCTACGAGGCACTAATAGGTAAACCAGAACTACCAAAAGCCTGTAAGAATTGGAACTTGGGATTTTTTGTTTGTTTGTTAAAAAGCCTGGTCCATAAAGCACAAAGTATATGGAATTTGTATTTGTGAACCTTTGTCTAAATAGTCTAAAAAGTTGTGTGTTTTTTTAAAGAATGAAATCAAATAAAATCATAACAAAATGCTGTTTGGGGAGAGAGAGAGAGAGAGATGTGGATGTTGGGCTGGCTGGCAATGACTCCGTCAGCATGCATCATCCTTCTTTCCGTTCTGACAACTCGCTTTCCTTTCTTCACGCATCACACCGCCGGTACTGCCTTACTCGCCCCTTCTCTCCCTCCCCTCCCCACACAAAGCGCACTGAGAAGTGAAATACGATGCAAATAGGCTTACTCGTCTGAACCGAGATCAGCAACTCCAACAACTTGCTTCTGTATCCGTGCGTTGCTGTCTGTTAGTTTTCTACCTGTTCGTTCAATCTCAAGATACATTTTGAAAGTCACTTCAAGTTTCTTCTCCTCTTTTTCAAAACAGCGGCCAAGGAATCCCCAGTCTGAGCAGTCACAACATAGCGGCCCTTCTCGTCTGTCTCTCTCAGGATAGAGGGTGAAATGGGGAAACATTATTGGGATAGAAATCAAACTATAATAAATAAAAATAATAAACAAATCGATGATTGAATGAAATATGAATAGATATGAAATGTGTGTTTTTTTTTTATGTAAGTAGATAATGAAAATTAATTTAGTAATTGAAACAAACAAATCAACACCAGCCATATGCTAATGATAATGAGAAAAATTAATGATACCAACCTATTCAAGAGCAATGTATATTTTACATACTACTCCTACTGCTGCTGATAATGATAATAATAATAACAATATTGGTAGTAATAGTAATGATAATGCTAATAATGACGATAATAATGATGATAAAAACAATAAAAAAAATTATTAATAAATAGATAAATAAATAAATAAACGTGTGTGCTTCCTTGCTTGCTGAGTGGGTGTGTCAGTGCTTCTGTGTGAGAGAGAAGGAAGACAAAATTCTTCATTTCCGAGGGTAACAGACAAACGCTTTTTTGTTGTTTTTTTACTTCCCGTTTCCGCCCTGAACAGGCTCTACACTACACAAATACTAGGTCAGTCATAAGCATGTGATAAGAAACAGGAAAAAAAAGAACATTTAAAACACACACACACACACACACACACACACACACATACACACACACAAACAAACAAACAAACAAACAAACAGTATGATGATGATGATACGGAAACTTCTATAGCGCCAGTCCTCGTCGGAGACCAAGCTCTAAGCGCTTTACAAACACGGAGTCATTTGCAGACTGCCTTCCTGGGTAGAGTCGACTGACAGCTGCCATCTGGCGTTCAACATTCATTTCCTGTGTCATTCAATCAAGGTTTAGTCACGCACACATAATAGGCCTATTCATACAGTCATGTAATATTTTACGTGTATGACCATTTTGTTTATTTACCCTGCCATTTAGGCAGCCGTTTTCGGGGGTGTGCATGCTGGGTATATTCTTGATTCCATAGCCCACCAAACGCTGACATGGATTACTGGATCTTTATGTAGCCGTGTTACTGAACCGAGTGGTTCTATAAGGGTATGGCACAAAAGACTGTATTAAAGGATATTGAGAAGAATTCCCGCGCACAGGCCAGGAACATATAGAGGCCAGTCACAAATGGGTTTTTCTATTGTTTTATTTACAATAGTTATGAGAACATAAGAAAAGAAGATAAAAACTAAAGGAGAAGAACAGAAGATATAAAAAAAAAGAGAAGACAGTGCCTGGAATGACACAAACAAATGTCATTAGCACAACATGTCGGCACAAGTGAATAATAAAGCACATGTATACATATTTCTTGGAAAGACTACCACTTGGTAATGCATATGTGTGAAGACCAAACACTGACATCAAATGACATTTCTAATACATTTAAATAGTGCAGTCAAAGTGACTGAAGGTTTGCTGATTTAGTGAAAGTACACTGACAGTATAGATTAGGTAAAGCTTGTACTGTGTCAAAGTGACTCAAATGAATCAGTTTATCATGTAGCACTATATTGGAGTAAGCCATATAGGAGAGGGCATGATAACTAAATTACAATTAACAGACTGATACATATCAGGTGGCTTTAACCAATAACTGATATTAATCCAACAGAATACTACACACATCTTAGAGTACTGAGCACACTGTAGCAGTACAACTGATATCAGCATGTAAAATAATACATGAATAATAAACAAGATAACAGAATCAGTGGCTCTGATATTATACTGGCAAACTGATAGACCAGATAGTAAGTGAAGAACCAAGTGGTGAATGAACTTACACAAGTTATCCGTTGCATCAAAGCCAAATATGAACATAGCTAAGTTTGTACTCAATATTTAAATCCCCTCCGCTGAAGTGGGATAGTAACCTAACCTTCATCAGTGACAGTAGATGAGAAAGAATACGTCATCCACTAGAACATTCTGGAACAAACTACTGTGTCCCGAGACGTCATTGACTGTGACGTTAAGAAGAATCAAATGGAACACTGCTCCAAACATATGACGACATGGTGATTATTTAGGACAATCATAGCCCAGTTTTGACTAACATGTCACAGCAATAACTGAACAAAGAATTAACTGAACAAAGCAATAACTAAACATACTCATATGACACAAGTACTGTGTCGAATAATACAATTTACAAATCAACACATTCTACACACTAGTACTTACAGCGATATGTAGCGCGATGTCAGCTGTTGTGGGGATACACACGACACACACTGCTCGCGACGCAGCAAGAGAGAGAGAGAGAGAGAGAGAGAGGGAAGCGCTGGTCAGATGACTGACCAGGTATGAAATGACCACTCATCACTCACTGTGCCAACTTATGCAGGTTAAGCGGACCGCAGAGACAGTCACGTGAGCTGCAAAGCAGATTGGCACAAATTTGGCCAAATCTGACAACAACTGTGTTTCTTACAAGGTGTTCAGTGATAGATTTCTAAATGATTCCTGAACCGATTTACGTCGGATAAGTTGCAAAAGAGAGAGATCAATGCCTACTTTCTAATGAGTGTAAAATGAAGTGTTGATTATTTATGCTAAACTTATTATCTTAATTTAAGTCACCTGAACAGGGTCAGTTTTAACGAGATCGTCGTTGAAAATTACAAACTGCATTAAATCAGTTTAACGTAGGCAAACATAAATGGAATAGATTTAAAGATGGAATTGCGACGATTTTGCCAGTATATAATACTTGTAGTGTACTGATCTGACAAAAGAGCTATTGATTAATTACTGTGGAGCAGAAAAAAAAGTTTCCGCTCAGCCAGTGACGTACCGTGACACTGGTCGAGGAGTAGGCTGTCTGGCGAGAAGGACAGAATGATGTAAGCTTAGCGTCAGCTGAAATCTTTAGACTGACGAACGATTAACTGAAATCAAATACGCTTCTAACTGCTTTAAGGGTGTGTGTAAGCACAACAAATATAACATTACAGTGAACGATACCTACACTAAAATTAATACATGTTCGGAGCAGTGTAGAATGGGCATGGTTTTTTCAAACTTGGAATGGCGTCGTGCTTTATGCCTGAGTCATTGAAAGACAGCAGGTACGCTGTGACTACAAAAATGGCGTCTGCTACAGCTCAGCTTTCGGCTTGCGCTGTGAATTGAACTAAGGTTATTTGTAGCCAGTTAAGCACTTGGCTACATTTAAGGTGCGTATTTGATCTTCTGTGTGCGTATACATACGAAGGTGGTTCAAGCACCAGCAGGTCTGCACATATGTTGACCCAGAGAACGGAAAAATCATCCTTTACCCACCAGGCGCCGTTACCGATATTCGTACCCGGTACCATCAGATTGAAAGTCCAACGCTTTATTAACCACTCGGCTATTACGCCCGTCATTAAGAGAGAGACAGAGAAAGAGACAGACATGCAGACAGACAGAAATCGGGAGCAGTGATCAAGAGTTGTTTTCTTTTCATTCTTCAGGCGCCGTGGATTAAGGGGGGCGTGTTATGTCTGCCCAGCCCCGTGTTTGTTCAAGGTGGCAGTGTGGGGTTGGCTTCGTCCTCCCGCCCGGCACACACTGTGTTGATCGGCGTCATCACTGACGTCACTGGTAGAACTGCAGGCAAGAAAGTGGAACAATGTCGTATGTAAGTATAATTATGAAAGTGTGGGTGTGGGTGTGGGTGGATGTATTGGTATGG
>NC_134880.1:30876784-30889284 GCF_041734735.1 Babylonia areolata
TCCACATCTCTGGGTGAAAATCCAGTCTACATTTTCTGTTTGCTTGAACCACCCGCGGCTTTTAATGTCATGCCCACAATGCTTAATTCTCTTGTCTATTTAACTAATCTTTGTCTGGTTCAAATCCTTCCTTTATTTCTCCGTCATACCTATCGTAACTTTCGTCCTGATGGTTGTCTATACTTTTTTTTTCCATATGTCAAAATAATTGAAAATAAATACACCACACTTGTCTGTGGAGCATCCGCATTTTCTTACATTCTCCAGTTAATTCTCTCTCTCTCTCTCTCTCTCTCTCTCTCTCCGAGTCTCTCCCACAAAACATGTATAAAATGTCAGGTCAGTGTAATCTGTGTCTCTGATATCCTCATGACGTATTGTGCACTGATGCTTAACTGCTGGATGGATTGCCCTAGATGCATCCGCGCCTTGTTTATGTGAACTGTTCTGAGAAATGAAGGTGTAAAGAAAACAACAATATATATATATATATATATATATATATATATATATATATATATATGTATGTATATAGATACATACATTCAGTGTATGCATGTGTGTGTGTGTGTGTGTGTGAATGTGCATACATAGATACATGTGTATGTGTGTGTGTGTGTGTGTGTCTTTTTAATGTATCAACAACTGGATAATCGGAATCTGATAGTGAATAAACGGCATATTGATTGTTTTATACTGAACAGGTTGAGTGAAACAAGTGTGGTGTGAAGAGAGGAAGGAGGGGAAGACACGTAAAGATAGAATGATGTGGAGGAAAGGAGGAAGGGGAGGGACGTTGTCTAGCTTTGAACAGCAGGGGGGATGGGGAAGTGCGTGTACTCAGACGATTCTCCAGCGGATAAATCTGGCACCACACCCATGGTAATTCTGGTGCATAGTCATTTTAGTTGGCGACTATGGCTTCACATCTGGGTTTATCTCCCCCCAACACGCGTTCTTACGTTCCCCGCCACACAGGACTCACAACCCCGGGCGCCGTGTGTTCAGGCCATTCACCAGCCACAATCCTTCCTGTTCACAACCCATGGCCGTCTCCCCTGCTTGGGTGCTGTAAGAAGGCAGTATATCTCTGACAATTGTGGAGATGCTATCCCAGATTTCCCCGGATTCCTTCAGGCACCCCTTCCGCACTACCCGCCTCCACACCCCCTTCTTCAGTAGCCACCCCATACCATCCCCCACCTCCTCGTCCCCCCCCCATTCAATGGGAAGTACCAGAACTGGCAGACGGAAACCAGACGACCTTGAACTGTGTGCGCTGGTGCTTGTGTGGTGTTCCGCACATCTCTCCGCAAAAATGCCCATCAGAAAATGTACATGTCAACTTCTGTAGGAGCTTAATGGGCGTACACAAAAGATCAATTAAGTTACCAGTCCTGGCAGAACTGGGCAGATACCCCATTTCTCTGACCGCAGTGTGTCAGGTCATCTCATTTTGGGTACACATCATAGAATCAAAAGAAGATAGCTATTTGAGGCAAGCATATGATGATATGTTATCGATGGATTCATTGGAAAAAGTTCCTTGGCTTAATTTTATCAAAAAGATACTGGTTTCAATTGGATTCTCCCACGTATGGGAGAACCAAGGCACACTCAGCATTAACCGACAAAAATATTCAGTCTTGAATAAACTACAGGATAAATATGTTCAATATTGGAACAGCAGAAAGAACGAGACCATTTCAAGGCTCTCCTTTTATTGCAAAATTGCAAATACTTATACATTACAACCTTACCTGATCAGCTGCAAAAATACTAAACACAGAGGAGCACTATGTCGATTGCGAATAAGTGCACATGAACTTGAAATTGAGCGTGGACGTCACTACAACGTAACTAGGAAAGACCGGCTATCTAAATCATGTGGAGTTATAGAGGATGAACTGTATTTTCTGGACAAGTGTAGTGTGTACTCTGACTTGAGGTCTCGCCTACTTGTGACAGTCAATTCCCAGTCTTCGAATCATTGGCCAGATGGCACTGGCAACACAATAATCCAAAGGCCGAGTTCTCTGTTGCCACAAAATTATTTCCAACCAGAACTGGCAAAATACATATATGAATGCTTTAAAGTTCGCAGTCCATAGCTATGTCTTATGGAATATCCTGCATGTGCTCACAACTTATTGCTTTTACTTTTTGTTTGCTTGTTGTGTTTAGTTTATAGTGTCCATAATTCCTATGATGGTTTTACGACAATTAAATGAGTTCTGAGTTCTGAGTTCTGAGTTCTCCACTTGTTGCTTGTGTTGGCCAGTCTTTTCTTCTTCGTCCCAGTGCCATTCATCTCTCTCTCTCTCTCTCTCTGAGACAACAGATGGGAGGAGGACTACATGCGTGAATTAATCGACTCGAGTTAGCTTCTAGTCGTTTCCGACTGGTCCGCGATTTATCCTGTTTATTTCTTCACACAACAGACGGTATTCGTAAATAAAATCTAGCTGGCCTTGGGTATGTGTGTGTGTGTGTGTGTGTGTGTTGTTGTTGTCTTCAGTTTAACGTCTTTCCACTTGAAGTGATATTAGACGGGTGTGTGTGTGTGTGTGTGTGTGTGTGTGTGTGTGTGTGTGTGTGTGGTTTACTCAATGATAAGTAGATGCACATGAATAGACCCCATCATCGCGCATAAAAGTATACATGCATTCACTGAACACAGCATCGCACTCTCGAACATTACTCCAGTATAGTACGGATGAATGAATGATATGGATACTTGTGTGGCGCCTATCCTCCGTCGGAGACCAAGCTCTGAGCGCTTTACAATGCTGGAGCCATTTACACAACAGTCTGCTTACCTGGGTAGAACCGACTGACGGCTGCTGTTGAGCGCTCATCATTCGTTTCATGTGTCATTCAGTCAGTTTTCAGGCACGCACACGTACACGCTCAGACAGACATGTTACACTTAATGTGTGTGTGTGTGTGTGTGTGTGTGTGTGTGTGTGTGTGGAGGTTATTGGGGCAATGGAAAGAGGTGGTGGGATGACTGAGGCAGGAAAAGAGTAAAACGTGTCCCAGTTTAAATGGAAGAAGTACGAAAGACTTAAACATTCCTGTAACGGGAGTGAGCATGCTCACTATAACATGAACATAATCAAAGGTGGATACCAACTGGATTTTGATTCAAACATTCTGTAATTTGTCGGAATGATAAATGATTATTCAAAACATCTTCTAAGGAAGGATATATATATATATATATATATATATATATATATATATATATATATATATATATATATATATATATATATATATATATGTAGTCAGTGGAGTATGGCCATTGAGTTTTTGAAGGACCAGAAACTCGACAAGTGTGTGATAAACAATGATTTTGTAATATATTGTACGAAAGGCATTCAAACGAAATCGATGAATGATTGGTCTTGACTGGGAGACAGATTATTTAAGAAGGCCATAGGGCAAAACAAGTGACGGTAATATTGACAGTTTGAATCTTTTAGCCTGTGTGTGTGTGTGTGTGTGTGTGTGTGTGTGTGCGGTGTGTGTGTGTGTGTGCACGTGTGAGCGCGTATCTGTTTAGTGCGCGTCTACGTCAATAAGATATGTGCCAAAGTGACTAATTATTATGATCAATTATTTCGGGACACTTTCGGCTGGCAGATGTTTTGGGGGTCTTGGGAGCATGTGTCAGACAACGGTATCTCATGTAGACATGCCTGAGAGACTGAAATTCTTTTTTTTTTCTTCTTCTTCTTCTTCTTTTTTTTAAGTAATAATATACAAAGCTAGATGGCCAACAGGGATCAAGCTGCATTTCAGTTCCATGGGTGGGACTGGTTTGTCCCAAAAGCTGATATAAGGATTTTTGTAAATAAACACGATTTTTTATCGGGACGGGGGGGGGGGGGGGGGGGTCTCCAACCTTCTTTTTTCCCACGTTTTTCTTTCTTCTTCTTCTCTTATTACGCATGTTTGACCTGTGACTCAGTGGCATATTTATCACTGACCCTCTCTTTATCACTTCCAGTCTTGTCTTCCTTGTTCAGAAGAACTTCTCACAGCTATGTACAGACCTATGCAGATACTCAGATGTATACATCCTCCGTTCACTGGGTCAGTGTTGTCAGTTTGAACACAAAAAACACAAAAATAGAATAAAACACAATAATAGTTTTTAAACCTTTCTCTGCAACATGTATCAATGTTGTTTTTTTTCTCCATTTACACGCTATTCTGATGCGATGTACTTTATCTGTATCGTTTAGCATTAGGTTTATGTATATTGTTTAAAAAAATACAATGTGCATAAGGTTTATGTACGTTGTTAAAAAACCAATGTTTGCGAAAAAGAAAAACAACAACACTGAGAACACACATATGGAGACCTCCCTCACATGTATTTTTGGACCATGGTGTTACGGCCCTGGCAGGCAATGTATCAGTGGAGCGGTAGCAAACATGCTGTAGAAATGCTCGGGGTGCTGCCATGATAGTGTAGCTGGCACCGTCACTCCAAACTGCAGACTGTACCAAAATAGCACTGACTGCCTGCAGACGCCGCACATGTCAGACGGGTGTTGAAGTCAGACTTGTAAGAGGCAGGAGTTTCTTGTCCGTATTTGTTGCTCCTGTGCACGCTTCATGGTGTGTGTGTGTGTGTGTGTGTGTGTGTGTGCGTGCGTGCGTGCGTGCGTGCGTGTGTGTGTGTGCCAGTGCGTGTGTGTGTGTGTGTGTGTGTGTGTGTGTGTAGGTGTGTGTAACTGACAGGTGCACATAAACAAGCACACTGTTCCCATGTAGATGTGAATGCGAAAAATTACATATGTACATGTGTGTGGCACTGCGTGCATGCACCATAATACCTTCATACAATGATATCATGTACAGCATTTCGCTATCACCAAGTTCCACGGCTCCCATCCCTGACAGCTCAGCACGTACCCCCCTGCCTCCCTACAACCCCACCACCCCAACACCCTTTCCACAAGTTTCTGCGCATACCTAATGAGACCCACGGATCAGGCTCTTACCGTTCATAATAATACCAACTTAGCGACAACATCACCCTCTTCACGTTTCCACCAATACCCCCCGACAAACACGTTCCAGACAAGATCCACATCGCCCACTATACTGCCCTCATTCCAATACACATATACCGTCCCCGCCCTGTCCCCCCTCCCCCCGGTGAAAAACCGTGCCCAAAGGCGGAGAGTATCGTTGGCAGGGCGAAGATGGTCGCTGATGCGATAACGGCGGAGGGTAAGGTGAGTAACATTCATTTATGTCAGTTTGTTGAACAAAACATTGATATGACGAATATTATTTATCAAATTGTTCTAAAAAGCAAATGAATATGATAAAACTGTTCCGACCTTAGGTGTCCTGGAAAAAACGACGCACACACACATATAAAAAATGTCCAGATCAAAACAAGGGAACCACAGAATCACACAAAAAAAGGCAGAGGTCAACACAGTGCAGCCAGTGGGCGCAACGGCAGGTTATCACAGCAACAGCGGAGGGGGCAAATGGTTTTTGTACACATCCTTCTTTGCAAGAGGAATTTTACATCGTCTGCCAGAAGGAAGTTTCAGAAAGACAGGGTTCAGTGGATGAGTGGAATCATGCAAGATTTGGAGTGCTTTTCTGCAAAGAGCGGATTGGTACAGGGTGTTCAGTTGTTGCTGGGGCTTGGTTATGATTTTGTTGGTCAGGTTTACAACTCGTCCTAATTTTGTCTTCAACTTCACAGTCAGATTACCAAACCAGGCCACAATACTGAAAGCCATGACACTTTCTATCAGACTTATGTACACCAGCTCAAGTATGTGTGGATTAACATTAAAACTTCTTAATTTTCGCAGTAAAAAGAGTCTCTGGTGAGCTTTCTTGGCAGTGGCATCGACATGTTCGCTGAATGTGAGATTGTGGTCAACTATAGTCCCTAGATATTTAAAACTGTCCACTATTTCCGCTTGTTTCTGATCTGTTATGACTGGATTGTGTGTGTGTGTGTGTGTGTGTGTGTGTGTGTGTGTGTGTGTGTGTGTGTCCCTTTCACTGCCTAAAATAAGTTCTTTTGTTTTCTACACGTTCAGTTGGAGAAAATTATCCTTTAAGAAAGAGTTTCTGACACTAATTTCTAAAAAATACTGTGAAATTGAAAATTCGTCTTTTAAAAGACTACTAAAGACATGTCGTCAGTATATTTTACAAGATTGAGAAAACGGTCTAACACCTGATGTCATTAATGTAGAGGGAGAAAAGCAAAGGGGATAAAACACAACCCTGAGGAACTCCAGTATTCACAGTAATATTTTCAGACATTATGGGCCGGCCAGGAGAACTGACATTCAGACCAACACGCTGTGGAAGATCGCATAAAAACTGTATCCATAAAATGAGATCAGCTTTTACATTTACCAATACCCACACAGCCCATCATGTTTCTGATAAAAAAAATAAAAAATCACAGAGAAAATCAGCCTTAATGAACCCAAAGAAGTAAAAAAAAAAAAAAAAACAAAGAGAAAATCAGCCTTAATGAACCCCCCCCCCCAAAAAAAAAAATCACAGAGAAAATCAGCCTTAATGAACCCAAAGAAAAAAAAAAATCACAGAGAAAATCAGCCTTAATGAACCCAAAGAAAAAAAAAACACAGAGAAAATCAGCCTTAATGAACCCAAAGAAGAAAAAAAAAAAATTCTATCAAAATCATTAGAAAAACACCTCAAAACATGAACTTCCAGTTCTAATGAATTTAATCATTTTCATGCAAATTAATCAGCACTGACACACATATCTGTGTGTGTGTGTGTGTGTGTATGCCTGTGTATGTATGTACGTTTTATTGTTACAAAAATCATTGAAATGGTTATATGTTTATGCACTAGGCATGTGTATTCGTTTGTGTGTGTACCCAGTCTGTTTCAGTAATTGCATTCGTTTCTTCATATTTTGTTATTCTTTTGTTCTTGTTCAGTTGTTTCTATGTTTTCTTTGCTCTTAGGCATGGTGTTAAAATAGCATGTACTTGTTTAAATAATATTCAACTTCCCTCATTAAATGAAATGAAACTGAATTCAATTATGTCTACTTGTCTACCTGCTTCCTCTCTCTCTCTCTCTCTCTCTCTCTCTCTCTCTCTCTCTCTCTCTATTGGAACACACACACACACACACACACACACACACACACACACACACACACACATACACCACCACCACCACCACTACCACCACCAAAAACAACAACAGCAACAACTTATTTCAATAGTTTTGCTTGATTTCACAGTCGAAGATTTCAGGGGATACCCCACTTTCATTTTTTTCCCCAGTACTCACTTCTGCTGTTGTAATAAACACGACCGCAATTGTATCCATAATCATCTCATGCTACTGTTGTGTGTCATGTGATTAGTACGAGCATTTCAGGCTGCTGCTGAACTTCATTTTATTCAATGTCATATTTGCGAATATATCCAAAATAGAGCCCCACCCATTACAGATGGTGCGTCGTGCGGTAGGCTTCACTATATGGGATGGGACAGAAGATAGCGATGGGGAGGGAGGCTGTTTAGATTTTTTCAGCGCTGCTGAATACATAACAGATGCACCCCTCCCTCCCTTTCTCTCTCCCTCACTTTCTCATTTGAAATAATCACATTTATTCTCATGAAAACGAGAAAACAATGGCTTGAAATATCCTTTCAGTTCCGCTGCCCTATGTGCATGTCTGCCCCCATTCCGATGGGTACAGCGATCGTTGGGATTTTATTCCACGACTTTTCATTTCTCCTTCGCGTTCGCTGCAATGTTTGTCTGGAACATCATCCAAATGAAACTTCCCTATCCCTTGCCCCCCACTCCTTTCCACTTCCCCTCCCTCCACCACACGCCCCATTTCCACCCCCAGTAAGCTGACAGCTGTCTGGAGCCTCAGTCCATAGCGTAGCGGCCATTCATCGCCACAGGCAAACATGGCTGTGTGTAGGGATTGTTGTTAGGAGTGTCCATTGATGTGTAACAGGACAGTACCTGTGCTGATGAATAGTGCAGGTAGACAACATGTCGGTTACTGTCAAATTCACTTTACAATGAATATGCTTTTAATGAAAACAAAAATGTTAGTGTATGGGAGAATATGTGTGTGTGTGTGTGTGTGTGTGTGTGTGTGTGTGTGTGTGTGTGTGTACGTGCGTGTGTGTGTGTGTGTGTGTGTGTGTGTGTGTGTGTGTGTGTGTGTGCGTGTGTGTGTGTGTGTGTGTTAGTGTGAGTGTGAGTGTGTGTGTGTGTGTGTGTGTGTGTGTGTTAGTGTGTGTGTGTGTGCGTGTGTGTGTGTGTGCGTGTGTGCATGCGTGCTCTTGTTACTGTAAAAAAGTAACTTTTCAATGGAGATGTTTAAATGAAAAAAAAAAAAAAAATGAGCGTGAGTGATTGTGCATGTGGGTGCGTGTAAGTGTGTATGTGTACGTACGTGCGTGCGTGTGTGTGCGTGCGTGCGTGCGTGCACCCGCGTTGCGTGTGATAATAATGATAGTAATACAATGTTTGTCATTATGTCAAACAAATATTGCTGGTTTTACTCACAAACGGAATGCAAACAACACAATTATTTCTAACACATGGGTTGTAAAAACAGGCATTTCAGAGCAGATCTGACCGCAAAAGAATTTACGATTTTCTATTCTAACATCAAACCGCTCTCTCTCTCTCTCTCTCTCTCTCTCTCTCTCTCTCTCTCTCTCTCTCTCTCTCTCTCTCTTTCATATTTACAGTACGCGCGCGTATGTGTGTGTGTGGGTGTGTGTGTGTGTGTGTGTATGCGTGTGTGTGTGTGTGTGTGTGTATGTGTGTGTGTGTGTGTGTGCGCGCGCGTTTTACTTTCCTTTTCTTTTCTTTTTTTCCCCATGTATCTTATTATTACCATGCTTATGACTTTATGTAGCATTGTGTAGTGTAGACCCTGTTCAGGGCGGGGACTGGATATAAAAAAGCACCCAGTGGTTATCATTTATCCTCGAAAATAAAGAATATTGACTCGTCTTCTCTCTCTCTCTCTCTCTCTCTCTCTCACACACACACACACACACACACACACACACACACACACACACACTCTCTCTCTCTCTCTCACACACACACACACACACACACACACACACACACACACACACACACACATGCTGTACCACCACCACCCTCTATTAGCTGAAAAGACACAGACATTTTATTTTATTTTTACCACGGCTTTGTCTGCCAGCGTGCATCTGTAACTGCCGTCTCTACCTCGGCGAGTGCTCCTGTCTCGGCAGATCTTCTTACATTCACCCTTCTTCCTCCCCTCCCTCTGTCCATGTATTTCTTCTTCTTCTTCTTCTTCTCGTTTCTTAATAATTTTTGTAGGTTTCTGAGCACTTATAACAATAACAACTCTGTGGCCAAAAGACATCAAAACAACATAACTATCGTCATTATCAGTACCATCGTTACCATCATCTGAACAAGCCATCCATGGAAGCAGAAAATGCAGTTTATGCATTGTGCATTTCCATCTCGCCAATTTTCCTCCTCCCACAGAAATTTCCGGGATTTCAAACTATAATATACGCCAAAAGAAATACTCAGGAAAGGGAAGAAAACTTAGGCCTATGTTTGCAGCCAAAGCTGCCCATAACGAACGATATATAAGCTGTAGTTTGAGATATGGTAAATATTGAAATTGGCGTCCTGTGGCAAATCAAGAAGAACGGCAGAGAAAGACAATACTTGCTGCCGACTGCTGGGTGCTGCTGCCCCACAGGACGTCAACTGATCACTTCACAGCATCGCTGTTTATCCTAACACCTTCCTCCCCAACCCTCCTCCTTCTGCCCGTCTGATGAGGAGAAAGATGGAGAAAATGAAAACACCTTCCTCCGGGTTTGTTTTTTTAAATTTGTTTTTGTTTTGTTTTTTGTTGTTTTTTTTTCTTTTCTTTTTGTTTTTTTTTTCTTTTTTTGGGAGGGGGGGGGGGGGAGGTGTGTGTGTGTATATTTTATTCATGTTCAGACCCAGTTCCAGTGTCTCGCTTGTAGTTCCGCTTTGGTCCCAGAGGATTGGTGGTAACTATGTCTGGAGGGTGGAGAAGTCTTGTCTATCTCAGCTTGCAGATTTCAATCAATGAACGTGCACATTTGTTTTCAAACAATTGAGGAAACACAAGGACCGACGCTGAACACGATCCAATGGTTGTAACAGGACAGACACAATACCTTCTCAATGCATACGGATGTTTTCTTTTTCCCCGACTGAAATGCTACAAAATGACAGCGAAAAATACAATCTCAGTCACATAAGCATAGTATCGGGCTGTGATTGCTGCGCTAATTTTAATTCCTTTGGTAGATACAGACTGTAAGAGGGAGGTTGTTGTTGGTTGGAAACCAGGCTCGGAATATTAAACATAAAAATTCAAATTATTCAATTTGTTGATTAGATAACCTGACTTTTAACAGAGACTTAAAAGACTACGGTACTAAGACACTGAGTTCTGTTCTCTTTGAAACATTTATTTCTAGACTGTTAATCATAGTATACCACCCCGCTCCACCACACAGTTTTATCTACACTGGATATGAAACCCTATGCAGCAATATACTGTTGCAGTTCGTCATAGCAAGTACAAAGTCAAGGTTATTTGAACAGAAAACTGCATTGAACATCGCGGGCAGCATGCAGGGAGCAGTGTTCTGAACATCGCGGGCAGCATGCAGGGAGCAGTGTTCTGAACATCACAGGCAGCATGCAGGGAGCAGTGTTCACCACTGGACATCAGAGGCAGCATGCAGGGAGCAGTGTTCACCACTGGACATCACAGGCAGCATGCAGGGAGCAGTGTTCTGAACATCGCGGGCAGCATGCAGGGAGCAGTGTTCACCACTGGACATCACAGGCAGCATGCAGGGAGCAGTGTTCACCACTGGACATCAGGGGTAGCATGCAGGGAGCAGTGTTCACCACTGGACATCAGGGGTAGCATGCAGGGAGCAGTGTTCACCACTGAACATCACAGGCAGCATGCAGGGAGCAGTGTTCACCACTGAACATCACAGGCAGCATGCAGGGAGCAGTGTTCACCACTGAACATCACAGGCAGCATGCAGGGAGCAGTGTTCACCACTGAACATCACAGGCAGCATGCAGGGAGCAGTGTTCACCACTGAACATCACAGGCAGCATGCAGGGAGCAGTGTTCACCACTGAACATCACAGGCAGCATGCAGGGAGCAGTGTTCACCACTGAACATCACAGGCAGCATGCAGGGAGCAGTGTTCTGAACATCGCGGGCAGCATGCAGGGAGCAGTGTTCACCATTGAACATCACAGGCAGCATGCAGGGAGCAGTGTTCACCACTGGACATCACAGGCAGCATGCAGGGAGCAGTGTTCTGAACATCACAGGCAGCATGCAGGGAGCAGTGTTCACCACTGGACATCAGAGGCAGCATGCAGGGAGCAGTGTTCTGAACATCGCGGGCAGCATGCAGGGAGCAGTGTTCACCACTGGACATCACAGGCAGCGTGCAGGGAGCAGTGTTCACCACTGACACGAAACAGAGCATCCGAAACCCACAAACATTTTAGTCAGCTTGGTGATCAAATAAGAACGGACTGCGATTATAAATGATGGTTTGTTTTACTTATCTATTAAGCATTTTTGTATCCATGTATCTAGTCATTTCTCCAAGTGGAAGGGAGCAGACCCCACGTGACCCATTGTGTGCAGAGCCCTGTGTCCAGCCTGTCCAGTCCGGCAGGGTCTGGCATCAGGTCAACGTGGGCCTTCACAATCAACGTTGGGTTTTCAGACCCCTTCACACGTCACCGTGGAAACCCTTATATGCTATGTGGAGGCCGTCGCCTACTGTGAGTTAATTTGTCTCGTTTCGTTTTTATTTCATACTCTGAATTGTTGAAGTGTAGTCTTGCTACATTTTGGCGTGAGTTGGTCATTCATAATTTGTAAACTTCCCTTGCTTTATCTTAGAGATAAAGCAGGCATTGGTATCTTTATTAAATCATGTTTACTATTTCCACAGTCAAAGGCTGGTACAGAGTATATAACTGTACTAGGAAATCAACACATGATGTAACACTGTCGGTGCGCTCACAGGCATCGGTTGTTGTCATAACAGAAACAGCCAGTGCAAACCAGCAGCCTCAAAGTGCACTTCATCCTCCAGTCTGACTCCTCACCGCGCTGCCTTCACTGCCTTCTCCCTGTCCTCTGACAGCATGGCTGGGGTAGCCCAGTGCGATGGAGTTGCACTGCCGCACAGTCCAATACACAGACACACAGACACACACACACACACACACAGAGAAACACACACACACACACACACACACACACACACACACAAACGCGCGTGTGTGCGCGCACACACACGCATACAGATTTGACGGATTTGCTCCTTGACAACCCTTCCCACGCCCACTGTCCTTGTCGTCTCTGTTTTCTGATCTC